>NC_140123.1:41504871-41610467 GCF_964035555.1 Netta rufina | reverse complement strand
TCCAGCATTTTTTCAGCACTACTGAAATCCAGTCATGAAAGTGATTACATCTAGGTAGAGAAAATATGAGATAAAGAATTCAGTCTGCCTCAGTAGAGGGATGAATACATACATGTAGGCCAGATTGGAAAAGCCTTAAGGGCCTCTACAATAATGCATACAGTATGGGAAACAAGCAGAAGGATTTGGAAACCATGGTGCAATTAGACAAATATGACCTGATTGCTGTCATGGAAATGTGGTGGCATAGATCACATAACTGGAACACTGGAATAGAGGGCTACAAACTCTTCAGAAGAGACAGGCAGAGAAGGAAGGGAAGGGGTGTTGCCCTCTACATTAGGGAAGGGTTTGATTGTGAAGAGATGCCTCTGGGCTCCTCCGTACAAAAAAAGACAGGGATTTCCTGGAAAGAGTCCAGCAGAAGGCCACAAAGATGATACAGGGCCTGGAGCATCTTCGTTATGAAGAAAGGCTGAGAGACCTGGGTCTGTTCAGCCTAGAGAAAAGAAGACTGAGAGGGGAATCTCATCAATGTATATTAATACCTGAGGTATGGGAGACAGAAGGATTTGACCAACCTCTTTTCAGTGGTTTGTGGGGATGGGACAAGGGGTAATGGCTGCAAGTTAGAGCACAGGAAGTTCCACACCAACATGAGAAAGAACTTCTTCACAGTGAGGGTGACAGAGCACTGGAACAGGCTGCCCAGGGAGGTTGTGGAGTCTCCTTCTCTGGAGATATTCAAGGCCTGTCTGGACACCTACCTGGGCAACCTGCTCTAAGGAACCTGCTTTGGCAGGGGGGTTGGACCCAATGATCTTTTGAGGTCCCTTCCAACCTCTTCAATTCTGTAATTCTGTGAGAAACAGACGCGGGCAGCTTGAGTGGACAGCTTGAGACTGGTGAGCCTCGTCTTCTCCAGACTGAATAGCTCCACTTCCCTCAGTCTTGTAATATTTGCTTTCTTGTCCCTTCACCAGCTTCATGCTCTTCTCTGCACATACTCGAGCAACTCTATAACCTTCTTACAGTGAAGGCCCCAAAACTGAACACAACTCTCAAGGTGTGGTCTGACCAGCATTGCATACCAGTGGACAATGACTTCCCTAGTCCTGCTGGTCATGCTATTTCTGATGCAGGCCAGGATGGCATTGGTCTTCTTGGCCACCTGGGCACAGCACTGGTTCATGTTTAGCCAGTTGTCTATCAGCACACTAGGTCCTTTTCTGTTGGGCAACTTTCCAGCCACTCTTCCCAAGGCCTTCACAACTGGTGATCATTATGACCCAAGTTCAGGACCTGACAATTATCTTTGTTGAATATCATGCTATTGGACACAACATATCAATCTAGCCTACCAAGAAGCCTCTGCAAAAACTTCTAGCCTCAAGCAGATCAATACTCCCATCTAACTTAGTATAATCAGTAAACCTATTAAGGGTGCACTCAATGCTGTCATCCAGAACATGGATAAAAATGTTAAACAAAACTGGCTCCAAGACTGACCCCCGGGGAATGCCAATGGTGATTGGCCACCAACTGTATCGAACTCCATTCATTGTGACTTTTGGAGCTTGGCCATCCAGCCAGTTTTTCACACAGTGAACTGTACACCTGTCACAGTCATGAGCAGCCACTTTCTCCAGAATACTGTGAGAGACAGTGTCAAATGCTTTACTAAGATTAAGGTGAACAACATCCACAGCCTTTCCCTTACCTCCTAAGCGAGTCACCTTTTCGCAGAAGGAGATCCGTTTAGTCAGGCAGGAATGCCTTGAAATATTCTCTTCTATTCTTCAGAAGCAAAAAGGTATAAAGAAATCTATGAAGAAAGTTAGGAAATATCGTTCCTTGGTTCTCTGTATTTCCTCTTAGTCCTTCAACTATTTATAAGGCCCTAAAAGTTGGTAAGTGCAAAAGCTTGGAAAAAGACATTGAGGTGAGTGGATACTTATTTTGATCTATTATATGAATTATATTCTTATGAGAAATTATAAAATCTGAGCTTTCAAAAATACTGATGTGTATTACAATGAGGTGTACTGCAGATCATTTCTCTTTTTATAATGTTCACTTGAGTTGAACATTGTTCACTCAATTTCTTAAATATTGCCTTCAAGTCATGAGACGTTTCAGAAATGTAATACTCTGGTTCCATAGCTTGACTAACATGGCAATGTAGTGAATGAAGTACCATGTTGTGGGTGACATTGGTAGTAGAGTTGGACCAGATGATCTCGAAGGTCTTTTCCAACCTTAATGATTCTATGATTCTATGATTCTATAATTCTTCTCATACTTTAAAAACAAAAACAAACACAAACAAACAAACAAACAAAAAGGAATGAAAAATCCTATTCCAAAGATCATGAAATACATAATATAATAAAACTAGTACTTTTAGTGTAAATCACATGATTTGCAGTAGAGGTAAGCCAGACAACTGAGTTCTTATCTCGTCATGGATATACAGGATATCTTCACAAAATAGGTTCTTACTGTCCATTTTTTATGGAAGTAGTGTACATGTGGACAGATTTTGGAGAGTACATGAAAATCAAATTCTCAGTTGGTATACATTCATTTAATTGCAAGGAACATTCATTTAAAATAAAATATTCAGTTTTTCAAAGCGAGTCTTGTACAGCTTTATTGTATTAGTGTGGTTTTGGTAGTCTTATGTTGTTGTGCTCCTATTCCCAACAAAATTTTCTGCTTCATTCTGTTTTAAATGGTGAAAAATGTTTTATGTCACTAGACAAAGAAAGTAAATACTCAGAATTCATTCTATAGATTTTTCAATACAGTATAAAATTCAGAAGCAACTAATTGTTCACATTAACAGATTTGTCGCTAATAGCTTCTTCAAATTTATAGTAGATGTACTCAGAATAGGTTATAACCTACCAGATAGGTTATACAACACTTGTGATGTTTCATATTGAACATGAAATTAAGGTAGGCAACAAACCTAGGCCATGAAAGTTAGAAGAAAATATTATCTGGTAATCTACTTCCTTGAGCTAAAAGATCAATGTTACAATTTTCATGAAATATTAATGCTCTTTGTGTCATTATAGGACAATGTAGAACTAAATATGAGGGGGTTTGTCTTTTTTTTTGTTTTATTTTGTTGGGTTTTGTTTTTTATTATTATTTCTATAGTTCTATATACATCTCAGGGTGACAGATATGTTTATATTTTGCAGAAATGTGGTTCTGAATGACAGGAGCCTTGAAATGTTTTTTATGTGTTTAGCTCCAAATATAAAGGACGTGATTTAGTAGAAAGCCATCATGTTAACACCATTAATAGCATTTTCACCAACATTTATATTCCTATACTGAATAAAAGCATTTACTTTTAAAACAGACTGTACAGTGTACATACTTTTTCTTTTTTTTGTATGCTTTCATGAGTTCAAAGTTTCCTATTAAAAGAGTCATCCCCAAGTAAAGAAATACATTAATTGATGAGAGTTCTGCATCATAAACATGAAGGCATATACTTTTGTTGTTGTTGTCATTCCCAGAAATTCTGCTTGCATTTTCTATTATTAAAATGAACGTCAACACAGAAGAAAGTATGTTCCTGCTGTCACAGGGTATATGCTTAGACTACATCTGAACATTGTTTTTCAGGGAGAAGTGTTCAATGATTTGATCACCTGTCAGACGTGTCTCTGTGAAATGTCTTGCAGAGCTTTCACTTCTCTTTCTCTTACCATCTGTGAAGCAAAGAACAAAGCCTCTTCTCTATAAACTATGCCAGCATAGAAAAAAATATCATAGACATCGATTTGGGGCTTTTGTCGTCCATGTGGAATTCTTGCCTTTTCCACAGAAATATGCAAAAGTAGTATCACAGTTTTTTATTGTTTGTTTTCAAGTCAGTATCTAATTGCATTCTACTATAATCTACCATATACCTTATCTGCTTGTTTTCTTTCTTGACTTTCCAAAATTCTTTGCACAGATAGATCAGTACAATAACATATAATGTATGTTTCTTTAATGCAATGTTTTACTTTAAACCACTGAGCTTGGAACATCTTAATAGTTCTTAAAATAAAGATTATCAATTGAATTCTTCTTTCAGCAGAAGTGTTTTTTGCATTTTAAAACTAACAATGGCACTGGTTCATGCTCAATCATGTCTGTAAGAGGATGCCATTACTCTTCTTGACACTCTTTGCACCTATATAACATCACAGTTTGTCTAACTTTCTGGTGAGAAGAAAATATTTTAACTGCATCCTTTTCTGGCTTACAAAGGTCTCTCATGCTCCCTGTAGCAGAAGAAAAAAAACATAAATCTATGTTTTGCCAACTCAGTGAAAATTCTTTGCAGTTTCAAAATTATACACTTGCTTTGAAAGGACTTAAGGATATCTTGTTACTTTGTGTATATTAATTAATGCTAGTGATGGGTTTCAATAATTTGCTTAATATCTTGTTCATCTGTATGGTCAATGGAAACCTGAAAGTGATGGACAATAACTCTGTTTAAGTAACTTTTATTCCATTTTGTGTTCTTTTAGAAAAATACCTAGCAAGTACACTATCCTCCAACAAGAGATTCACTCTTCCTGACTCTGTTAATATATGAATATTTATTTCAAAATAGAAGAACAAGGAAAACAGCAATATCTTGTTTGAAAGACTGTTAATTTTGTCACTCAGCTTTCAGGACATTAATCCAGATTCCATTTCTTTTTCTTCAAATCAGACACAAAATTATATAGATCCTACCCAGGAAGTGATTCATGTCATTGTGTAAAGGATAACAACCTCTTTTGCTGAAGATCTTTCATACAATAGCTGATCCAATAACAATATTTTGAAGACTTAAGAGATGACTATATATGCAAGACCATTTGATCATTAAGGACTTTGACAACAGATAATGGCTCTTTTCAGAATCTTGTTCAGTCTGTTCAAAGTAGCTTGATGATATCATAAATCAAAAGGTAAACACAACTGGAAGAATAGATAAATGCACTGTAGTGATTTTTTTATTTTTTATTTTTTTTGGAGGGGGGGAGGTGGTGTAAAGGAATACAATTTACTGGGGGATTCCACTGGTTCCAGGGTTAGACAGCATGTGAAAGAGATTGTAGACCAGTAGTCAGGTGCCTTTGTGTCCTTGCATCATTAGGCACATACATGTTTTAATTACACCAATTAAGTTTTAAAATTAAGACTACTCCAAAGGATCTCTTTAAAGAAAAAAATTGGTGGAATTTTCTCTGATTTTAAAAGAGACGTTACACCGAAGACACATGCCTATATTTTTTGAATACAGACAGGCACACACCTGCACTTTCTGAATACAGACATTTTCAGGATTTTCAAATGTAAAATCAACATTCAAATTCTCTTTATTTAAATAGACTTAGAAATTTAAAGCAGATGATGATGGTTTCAATGAAATGAATAATCAAAGCAAATCTGTATACTTGTTGGAAACTCCAACTGTTATTGCTTTTCAAGTATACCTGATCAAACCACAAGCTAAAAAATGTCACCAGGTAACTTACACTGGTTAATAATCATAACCTTTAATCACAGATAAAAAGAATGATGTAATTCTGTTTATTTAAAATATGCAAGATTGGTATAAAAGGCAAGTTATCATGCTTCAAGCAACTTTAGACATTGATTTGACAGTGAAATACAAAAGAGATTTCACTTTGCGAATTGGTCACTATGAGAGCTTTGTCAACAGGCCTAGACAATAATCATTGAGTATTGTAAGACTGCTGCTGTTCATAAATGAACTTGTTAGTTAAAAACTGGCAAAGACGCAAGTATTTAAGAGGATTAATTCAATATACAATTTTTCATTTTCTTTTAAACATTCAAGGCTGTATTAATTAATGTTTTTTGCAACAGAAACGGCTACATCTGAATCTGATTCTGTTTTGGTGAATAGTTAGGGCCTTGATCTTGCAAATGCTTGCAGTGGGATCTTTGAAAGTACATAATGTATCAGATCATTGCATTCCACATACAAAATCAGAAGAAATTTGGAATCATTTTGCAAATCCCACTAACACTGACATGTCTAATGTTGCATACCTTAAAAATATGTGGTGAATGCGTGTGTGCATGTGTACACAGATCTCTCTTTCTCTTTCTCTTTCTCTTTCTCTTTCTCCTTCTCTTTCTTTCTCTTTCTCTTTCTCTTTCTCTTTCTCTTTCTCTTTCTCTTTCTCTTTCTCTTTCTCTTTCTCTTTCTCTTTCTCTTTCTCTTTCTCTTTCTCTTTCTCTTTCTCTTTCTCTTTCTCTCTGTCTTTATATCACTCTCCACTTGTTTGTCAGAACTCTATTTTAACCAAACAATTGACCTGTTTGTTTAAATATTATGAATTAATTTCTAAATATTTAAATGATGATGGAACTTTGAAGTGGTGTAAAATAGACTTAGAGTATTTAACCATGAATCTATACAAATTCTGGATTCTGAAGGCAGACAGAAGTACCAGCATAGAGAAGAAATCTTTAACAAACATCTAAGTGAAATCTTATTCAAGTCAAACTGGATTTCAGTGGTTTCACTGGAAAGACTGTGGTGGTTTTGCTCAGGTGGGCAGCTGAGCTCCACCACAACCACTCTCTCATCCCCCTTCCTCAAATAGGGATGGGGAGAAAATATTATGAAAAGGAGTCAAGGGTTGAGATAAGGACAGGGAGATTGCACAGTAATTATTGTGATGGGCAAAACAGACTCGGCATAGGGAGACAGTAAGATTTATTGCTTATTACTAACAAACTAGAGAAGCGAGAAACAAAGGAAAGAAACCAAAAGCACCTTCCCCCCCATCCATCCTCTTCCACCTCCTCCCCGTGAGTGGCACAGGGGAACGGGGATTATGGTCAGTCTATAGCACTTCTCCGCTGCTCCTTCTTGGTCACTCTTGTCCCCTGTGCTGTGGGGTCCCTCCCACGGGATGCAGTCCTTGATGAACTGATCCAGCGTGGGCTTCCCACAGGCAGCAGCTCTTCCAGAACTGCTCCAGATATGGGTCTGTACCATGGGGCCCATCCTTCAGGAGAAAACTGCTCCAACCTGGGTCCCCCATGGGCAGCAGCTCCTGCCAGGTCACCTGCTCCTGCGTGGTCTCCTCTCCATGGGCTTCAGGTCCGTCCCAGAATCTGCTCCAGCAGGGGTCTTCCACAGGCGGCAGCCTCTATCGATGCAGGTCCAGCTGCTCCACCGGGGGCTCCTCCATGGGCTGCAGCATGGAAACCCCCTCCACCGTGGTACTCCATGGGCTGCAGGGGGACAGCCTGCTTCACCGTGGTCCTCACCACAGGCCGCAGGGGACTTCTGCTCCGGTGCCTGGAGCACCTCTCCCCCTCCTTTTTCACTGACCTTGTCGCCTGCAAGGCTGTTCCTCACTCCTCTCACTCTCCCAGCTGCTGTGAGGCGCAGCATTTTCTTTTTGCCTGTCTTAAATATGCTCTCACAAAGGCACAAACAGCTTTGCTTATTGGCTTGGCTTTGGTTAGCAGTGGGGCCCTTACCAAACATGGGGCAGCTTCTATATTCTTCTCACAGAAGTGACCCCTATTGCCCCCTGCTACCAAAACCTTGACATATAAACCCACTACACTGATATCAAAGAAAACTATTAGAACTTGAGACTCTTTTGGAGAAACCTGGTCCACTGGGGACTGTTGGGGTCCATCTGCCAGAGAAGGGAAAACCATCTTTGGTTACAGACTGGCCAAACTGGTGAAGAGAACTTTAAATGGAAGTTACATGGGGAATAGTAACCATTGCTATCAGTGTGATGCCAGTGCCAGCAATAAATGCCCAGAGCCTGGAAAAGGATCACAGGCACGGGTCAGCAAGAGAGCACCTGAAGAACAGCACAAAATAATTCCAGCCACTCCAACTAGTAAGTTAGCTTCATCACAGGCCTAACTTAAATATCTCTATGCAAATACACATAACATCGGCAATAAACAAGAGGAGTTAGAGACACTGAAGGACTGTGATCTTATTTGCATTATGAAAACATGGTGGGATGGTGCTTATGACTATAGAGTTGGAATGGAAGGATACAGGCTGTTTAGGAATGTCAGGCAGGGGAAACAAGGACAGAGTGTCATCATCTATGTCAATGACTATCTGTCACCATCTATATCAGTGACCATCTAGAGTGCATAGAGCTCTACCTGGGGATGGATAAGGAGCCAACTGATAGCTTATTAGCCAGGATTAAAAGGAGGGCAAGGACAGGTGACATTATAGTGGGGGTCTGCTACAGGCCACCTGACCAGGAAGACTGAGTAGATAAAGCCTTCTACAGATAGATAGAAGCAGCCTCACTTTCACAAATCCACATCCTCACGTGGGACTTCAATCACCCCAATATCAGAGAGACAGCACAGCCAGGAATAAGCAATGCAGAAAGTTCCTGGAATGTGTTGGTGATAGCTTCCTTCTCCAAGTGATAGAGGAGCCAATGAGGAGAACTGCTATGCAGTTCTCATTGAGGAGAACATATGAGGAGAACATATGAGTTTATTCTCACTAATGAGGAGGGGTTGGTGGAGAATGGGAAGCTCAAGGGCAGTCTTGTTTGCAGTGACCATGAAATAATAGAGTTCAAGATCCTTAGGGCAGCAAGGAAGGTGCACAGCAGACTCAGTACCCTGGACTTCAGAAGAGCAGAGTTTGGCCTATTCAGGGATTTGCTTAGTAGAGTACCATGGGATAAAGTCCTGTAGGGAAGACAGTCCCAAGAAAGCCCATTAATGTTCAAGGCTCACCTCCTCAAAGCTCAGGACAAATGCATCCCAATAAAGAGGAATTCAGGCAAAAATGTAAGCTTTCAATGTGTGCTTGTAGCCCAGAAAGCCAACTGTATCCTGGGCTGCATGAAAATAAGCCTGACCAGCAGGTACAGGGAGGTGATTCTCCCTCTCTACTTTTCTCTATTGAGACACCATCTGTAATACTGCATTCAGCTCTAGGGACCCCAGCACAAAAAGGACATGGAATTAGAATTTAGAATATATCCAGAGGAGGGCCACAAAGCAGATCAGAGGGCTGGAGCACCTCTCCCATGAAGACAGACTGAGGGAGTTAGGGTTGTTCAGCCTGGAGATGAGAAGGCTCCAGGGAGACATTATAGTGGCTTTCCAATACCTAAAAGGGACCTATAGGAAAGCTGGTGAGAGACTCTTCATCAGAGTGTAGTGATAGGACAAGGGGTAAGGGCTTTAAACTAAAAGATGGTAGATTTATATTAGATAAAAGGAAGAAATTCTTCATTCAGAGTGTGGTGAGGCACTGGTTGCCCAGGGAACTTGTGGATGCCCCATCCCTAGGAGTGTTCAAGGCCAGGTTGGTAGGGCTTTGGTCAACTTGATTTAGTGGAAGGTGTCTGCTCATGGCAGGAGGGTTGGAACTCGAATATCTTTAAGGTCCCTTATAACCCAAACAATTCTGTGATTCTAAAAATGCCCAGAGACCTCCATGGGGGAACAAGGAGCTCCTGACCAAACACAAACAGAAAAAGGAAGCCTAATTGTACCCTGGATGGGGTGGAGTTAACTTTCCCTCGAGTGGCCCATATAGTGCTGCAATTTTATCCAGAACAACACTGATATCATACCAATGTTTTTGTCTAATGCTGAGCAGCACTGGCACAGCATCAAGACTCTCTCTAAACCCCCCAAACCCAGTACATTGGGAGTGGGCAAGAAGTGGGGAGGGGACATTGCCAGGGCAGCTGACCTAAACCAATCAAAGGGATATTCCATACCATATGATGTCACACACAGCAATAAAAGCTGGGAAAGGAGAAGGTGAAGACGGAGCTTTCATTATGAACACAACTGTTTGCCAAAACAACTGGTATGTGTGTTGCAGTCCTGCTTCCCAGAACTTCCCAGAACATGGCTGAACACGTATCATTGATGGGAAGTTGAGAATGATTATCTATTTTTTTTTTCTTTTTCCCCTCAGCCTTCGTTTTATTTATTTATTTATTTATTTATTTATTTATTTATTTATTTAATATTATTATTACTAGTATTTTTTCTTCTTTTCCTTTTAATTATATTATTTAGTTATATCAACCCATGAGCCTTTTTCTATCCATCATACTTTCTTCTTCCCCTCTTGTTTTAAGGAAGGAGAGGGAGAGGGCAGTTTTGTTGGAGTTGAGCTGCCCAGCAGGGTAAAACCAACACACTATAGAGGGTGGAAGCAAGGACTGTTAACCTGAGAGGAATACAGAGGAATTGTCTGAGCAGCCAGGGTTCAGATTAGGAAAGATGATAAGCGCTGACAGAATTAAATCTGGTCAGGGACATCAAGGGTAAGAGGAAGGCTTTTAGAGGTACATCAGTGATAAAAGGAAGACTAGGGAAACTGTGGGCCTTCTCTGGAAGGAAACAGGAGAATTAGTTACCTGAGATACAGAGAAGGCTGAGGTACTTTATGACTTTTTTTGCCTCAGTCTTCACTGACAAGTTCTCTAGACACATAGCTCAAGTCCCAAAAGGCAAAGGCAGGGACTGGGAGAATGATGAACCTCCCACTGCAGGAGAAGAGCAGGTTGGAGACCATCTAAAGAACAACAGACCATCTAAAGAACAGGTGAACAAGTCCATGGGATCTGATGAGATGCATCCACGGGTCCTGATGGAACTGGCAAATGTAGTTGCTAAGCCATTATCCATCATATTTGAGAAGCTGTGGCAGTCCAGTAAAGTTCCTGCTGACTGGAAAAGAGGAAATGTAATGTCCATTTTTTAAAAGGGAAAAAAGTAATTACTGGGCACTCAGTCTCCCTTCTGGGCATTGCAAGATCATGGAGCGTTTTCCCCTGGAAACTGTGCTAAGGCATATAGAAAACAAACAGGTGATTAGTGGCAGCCAGAATAGTTGAGGGCATGTCATGCTTGACAAATTTGGTGGTCTCCCACAATTGAGTTACAGTGTTCATGAATAAGGGAAGAGCAGCAGTCATCATCTACTGGTATTTGTGCAAAGCATTCAACACTATTACCCATGATATCATTGTTTCTAAATTGGAAAGACATGATTTGGCCAGATGGAGTACTCAGTGGATAAGGAATAGGCTGGATGGTTGCATTCAAAGAGTTGCAGTCAATGGCTCTATGTCCAGGTGGAGACCAGTGATAAGTGATGTTCTACAGGGGTCAATATTGGGACTGGCACTGTTTAACATCTTGGTTGGTGACATGGATAGCAGGACTGAGTGCAGCCTCAGCAAGTTTGTTAATGACACCAAGCTGTGTATGCCAACAATGTATGCTTGCAGCCCAGAAAACCAACCGTATCCTGCACTGCATCAAAGAAAGAAGCGTGGCCAGCAGGTCAAGGGATGTGATTCTTTGCTCCTACTCCACTCTTGTGACACCCTACCTGTAGTATTGCATTCATCTCTGGGGCTCCAATCATAGGAAGAACATGAACCTGTTGAAGGACATGAACCTGTTGGAGCATGTCTAGAGGAAGGCCACAAAGATGATCAAGGGGCTGGAGCACCTCTCCTGCAAGGACAGAGAGATGAGGTTGTTCAGTTCCAGTAATAGAGTGCTCTGAAGAGATCTTATAGTGGCCTTCTTATACCTGAAGGGGACCTACTGGAAGCTGGAGAGGTACTGTACCTAGGAATGTTGTAATAGGACAAGGAGTAATGGCTTTAAAGGAAGGCAGGTTTAAATTAGACATTAGGAAGAAATTCTTTCCTCTGAGGGTGGTGAGGTACTGAAGCAGGCTGCTTCAGAGATGTTTTAGATCCCCCCCCCCCAGAGGTGTTCAAGGCCAGGTTGGATGGGGCTTTGAGAAACCTGGCCTAGTCAAATGTGTCCTCGCCCAGGAAAGGGGGTTGGAAATAGATAATCTTTTAGGTCCCTTCCAACCCAAACCATTCTATGATTCTCTGATGATCAGACTGAGATTTTTCTTAGAAGAAAGAAAAAAAAAAAAAAAAACAAGAAAAAAAAACACACACACACACTCCCTGTGTTCTAGGCACTATAAATAATATCAGGACAATTAAAGAAAGTTTGGAAGGAGGTATAAAAATGACAAAATAGTAATATATTAAATAAGAAATAATCCTGAGAATTGTTTTCCCTGTAGAGAGTTATTGCACTACTCAGCAATCTTAATGTAATGATGAAAATGCGTGGATTGAAATTCTATGGTCTGGAGACATTGATACTTGAAATTCTATGTGATCTTTTAGTATGAGTAGGTGGAATTTTGCTTTAGTTTTCTTCCTCGTCTAAGACAGATGATCAATGAAGGCCAACTTCATCCTAGGCTGCATCAAAAGAGCCAGCAAGTTGGGGGAGGTGATTGTCCCTCTCTACCCTGTCCTTGTGAGGCACCACTTGGAGTAGTGTGTCCAGATCTGGAGTCCCCAGCCCAAGAAGAACATGGAGATGTTAGAACGGGTCCAGAGGAAGGCTACAAAGATGATCAAGGGGCTGGAGCACCTCTCCTGTAAAGAAAGGCTTAGAGAAATGAAGCTGTTCAGGCTAAAGAAGAGAAGACTCAGGGGTGACCTCATTGCGGCTTTTCAATACCTAAAGAGTATTGAAGTAGTGGGTTTACATGGCAAGGTTTTGGTAGCAGGGGGTCATAGGGGTGGTTTCTGTGAGAAGAATCCAGAAGCTGCCCCATGTTAGGTAATAGCCCTGCTGCCGACCAGAGCCTAGTCAATAAGCAATGTTTTTTGTGCCTCTGTGAGAGCATATTTAAGGAAAAAAAAAAAAAAGAAAAAAAAAAAAAACAACAACAAAAAAACACTGCCACACCCAGAAGCTGGGAGAGTGAGAGGAGTGAGAGGAGTGAGAAACATGGAGCAGGGGCAGAGAGTGACCTCAAAGGAGTGGCGGAGACGAAACATTAGGGACTGACCACAACCCCTATTCCCCATTCCCCTCTGCCACTGAGGGGGAAGAGGTGGAAGAAGGCAGATGGAAGGAAGGTATTTTTGGTTTCTTTCCTTTGTTTCTCACTTCTCTAGCTTGTTAGTAATAGGCAATAAACCTTACTATCTGCTTACTCTGAGTCTGTTTTGCCTATCACAATAATTGTTGAGCGATCTCCCCATCCTTATCTCAACCACTGAGCCCCTTTGCATCACATTTACTCCCCCTTTCCCTTTGAGGAGGGGGAGTGAGAAAGCAGCTGAGGTGGAGCTCAGCCCCAAATAAACCACCACAGAACTTACAAAAAGATGGAGAGCAACCCTTTGTTCAATCAGATAATGATAGGACAAGGAGGAATGGTTTTAAGCTAAAAGAGGGGAGATTTAGATTAAAGGTTAGGAAGAAATTCTTCTCTCAGAGGGTGTTGAGGCACTGGAACTGGTTGCCCAGAGAAGTTGTGGATGCCCCAACCCTGGAGGTGTTCAAGACCAGGTTAGATGAGGCCCTGGGCAACCTGATCTAGTGGGTGGCACCTCTGCCAATGACAGGGGGGTTGGAACTAGATGATGTTTAAGGTCCCTTCCAACTCAAGAAATGCCACGATTGTATGATTTTATGAATAGTGGCATGAAATTGCTTGCCTTAACGATTTCGAGACCACATATCACCAAGACAAATAAGGATGTCATAATTTCGAAATCAAATAAATATGAACCTAAAAAGAGAAGAAATACAGATTATTACCGACGCCTGATAGCTGGGATCAAAAACATTTGAATTGTTTGAATTTTTGAATTTTATTTTGCCTTAAGTGTGAACTTAAGTTTTTGACCTTCAGCACTTCTGTGTTCCAAAAAAGCTTATTCTACATTAGTCTATACACTCCTTATGCATAAGTATATATTTAAATTAATAGGAAACAACCCTAAAATAAACAAATAAACAAAACCTACCAACCAACCAACTAATCATAAACTTTTAAAAATACAAACATTTATATAAATGTACATATCTCTCATTTGGTAATAATGTAAAATGACATGATATTTAATTTTTAGCAAATTATTTCCCAGAAAGCAAATTTAATTGCTGCTCAGGTGCAGAGGGAGTAATGCTTAGTGAATACTTCTTTTATTTTGTATCTTTTCATGTTGATATTAGACACTGCTTATCACTAACCATGTCAGAAGTGAACGTACATCAGCATCTGCAGCATGTTCTTTTCATTCATCCTCAGAAGGATGTTGATTCTGCTTGCCAGGGCATCAAATTATCTGCTTCTCTATCACTGTGTCTCTTTTTTCCCCCCTCCTATTTTATGCTCTATGAATATGAATACAATATGAATACACATTCCTAATATGAATTAGGAAATTAAACACTGATGTTGCATTATGAATCAGATGATGTTATGTGGTGAAGATGCAAGACTGGCAATAGTTTTCAAGTCTTGTCTTCCAGTTATATGGATATTTTCTGACAAAATAATCATAAGAATTTATAACTGTCCTGTGTACAACCATCTAAATGCTACAAGATCTGAAATAGATATTCCACAAATATTACATAACACTTAATAACACTTAACATCTATCACCTGTTTAATAAAACAAACAAAACCAACCAACCAACCAAGAACAACAACAAAAAAACTACTTAGATGACTTCAGAACAAATCCAGAAGAAAAAATATTTATTTTCTATTAGTTAGATCTAATTTTGATGGTAGTACTTGAAAGCCCACTGCAATCAGTTTTTTTTTTTTTTTTTTAATGCAATATTTGTTTATTTATTTATTTATTAAAAAATAAAGGGGGGGGGGGGAGAGAGGGGAGAGGACAAAACAATGAAAGGATTTTTGAAGACCCTGTAACTTTCACGGCAAAGAGAAAAAAATCTGGTTTATTACTTAACAAAATGACCTTGTAATTCTAAACAATTCACCTAACAGATATCTTATTAATTCATTTCTAAATAAGTTAATATTATTTACTTATATATTTATATGCATATATATAATAAGAATGAAAATATTTTACGTATTATATATACACATATATATATCTTATCTAGTACTAATTCCTTTATTTTTTGACTAAATGCTATTGTTATTTCAGGACAATATGTGCTAGTAATAGAGTAAAAATACATTTATTTTTTTTTGTTATGTGGACATGGAAGAATGCAAAAATGCAATTTTAAAAAACAGATTTCATATTAAATTATAAATCTGAATTTTCTTAAAAATCTTCAGAAACTTTAACAAGCTTTCATCAACCATACTTCCTATGATTTAATTTTAAATCCAAGTAAGGAGAATTTTTCACAGTTCTGAAGGTTACCTTAAACATTTGGACAGATTGGTGAGTCTTTAATATATAAAGCCATTCTGATGGCTTTACATGTGATTCTTAATTAAACCAAATATAAAGAAAAACATGATTTCTGAGAGCTTCAAAACCTTTTTCAGAATTAGGGGAGATTTCAAAAAACACATAACCAGAATATTATTGTGTAATTCAAAACCTTACTGACTTCATTACCTTGTTGAGTAAAAAAAAGCTGATACAGATTTAGTTTGACAAGAAAAAATGTGAACGAAATATATTAAAAAAAAAAAGAAAGAAAAAAAAAAGAAAAAAAAAGAGAAGAGATATCGTAGCAATCCTGCTTTGTCTCATACTTTCATCCATTTCTGCACTTCAATAGCTGATGTTTTTATTGTTGGCAAAATTTTCAGGTCAATTTTCATGACAAATGTAATGAGTAAACAGTAATCAGAGTTGCTTGTGGTACTTTTAAGATAGTTTTTGAGATGCTCACTGATGTTCTAATCTCTTTTCTGAAGAAAGAAATGTTTATGTAAAGCTGATTCTTGAAATCAATCTTCATTAATAGCTGTGTGATAGAAAGATTCATAAAGCACTTTTTTCTTTCACCTGCAAAATCGAATCTATCACAGTATATTGATAAATATACTCAGATACACATTACAAATGCAACTGTTTTTTTTTGTTCCAAAATCTAATTTCAAAACATATCGATAACTCCATTTAAAGTAATATTGCATTCAACTGAAGCAAAAAAGAAAGGTGAACAGTGTGAATGTGGAGAGATTGAGGATTAATAATGTGACCTTTCACTTCTTTGTCTGAGGTCAAAAGTGGCTGAACCAATGCTTGAATAAGACAGATGGCTAAAATCCAGTTTATCTAAAATGATATTTTTTGATAATTTATCATACAAATAATAATTTGTAAAGAAATCATATTCTTACAGAATTGTATTATCTTCCTGTGAAGGCTCAGGAATGTGTTTTCTTGTACTATGGTAGAACTACAGTTTTTGCAAATCAGTTCCCAAACAAATTGCATAAAAGTGTCCTGATATAAATTACTGGGAATTACAGTCCAATTTGAGGATGTAAATCTTCCTTTCTATCAAATGATTACACAATATTTACACAACCAAGGGCAAAATCCAAAAGAGATCAGAGTCTGTTATAGGAATTAAGACAACTTTTATGAGTTATTTAGAATCCTTCTTGGGTACGTATTCAAAGTTTTAGTTATGTTAATTTAAAGATTTAGTGAATAAATGAGGGCCAATAGGTGACATTTTTCAGATACATTCTTACAATTAAACAATTTTTTTGTTCTACCTGCATTGTGGAAGTAAACAAAAAATAGAACTATTTTAAATATAAATTAATGTTCTTGCTTATTTTGCACGAGAATATTTCTATAAACAGAGATAATTCACCTTAGTGAATTTAACTATTATTGGCTTAGACAGTATTCTCTTATGTTTACCCAATTGACTAGAAGACAGATTGTTATTACATCTAACACAGTAAGTTCAGGTAAAAATTTGGAGTCTTCTGTTACATGAACAACCTCCAAGAAACAGAAAATTGAACCGGAGAAGATTCCTGATGGTAGTTTTCACAAAATATATATGATTAGGGAAAATTATTTATTCCACAACAGTGTGGCTGGTAAGTGAACCTCAGCTTCTTAGACAAGCTGTAAAATGCATTGGTACATATGCATGATACCATACCACAGCTTCTAGTTCATTATGTATTTTCAAAAGACCTTGTGAAGAAAAACAGAACATTAGATTACATCATATATATATATATATGTATATATAAAAATGATTGCTTTTAATAAATGCAGGAGATGAGGAACCCAGTAGTAGATGGTAAAAATAAACATCAAAAACTTAGCAACCTGTTGCTGTGTTATACTTTTATACATACAGAAATAGTGATAAAATATTAAAGGTCTATAAATGAAAACTTATAAAACAATAAATGGGATCAGGCAACGTATGTTGTATGAAAGCTGTAATTTCCATTTAGAAAATCATAATAATTAAAAATACAGGATCGGTATATCCTTGAAATAGAAGAGAAATAAAAAAGTGCTTACTATGCGATGAAGTTCTGTTCTTCATAATTACTTCAACATGAGGACAAATACTGATTATAACTGAGAAACGTTTCCTAAATCAAAAATCTTTGCAAATCCTTGATATCTATAAATAGCAGACTTTGAATTAATGAGTTTTCTTTGACAAGGAAGCACCTTTATCAGCATTGTCCCCTAACACTAACAAGTCACTGAAGTTGTGGTGGGTTTTTTGGTCATTGTTTTTTGTTTTTCTCCATTGGTTTGACTTGGCTGGCTGCCCAGCTGTAGAATCAGCATGAGAAAAACACTCAAATAGAAAGAGGAATTAAACAGTATACAAGTTAAGCAGACACTCTGTGCTGAGTCAGTTCTGATGTAGATGAAACAGTACTGATTCACTGGAATGATAATGTGGAATATTGTAGAAAGTTTCCCATTTTAAATATTGATGCAAATCAACCTTGCACAGAGTTTAAGACATGACAAGATCAAAAGACAAGGTAATATTGCTGCAAGTCGAAAAAGATGAATATATATGAATATTAATTGAAAAAAGCCAAAAATCCGAGAAACTGGTAAAAAATTAAATTAGTTGGTATATTGTTATTCCTGTTTTCAGAATATAATAGTAAACTTCAGAGTTTCTTCTTCGGTTTCCTGTTCAATACTACATAAGACTTGCAGCTGTTTTTTCACCTATAGCCACACATCACAGTTCTTCATACATATGTGCATATGCACACACATAAAATTAGATATCCACAGTCTCCGGATGTTTGATTTATTGGTGTTAATGAAGATAAAAATCATGCAAATTTTGTCAAAAATGTCTATCTCCTATGTTCTAGCTATCTGTAAAGAAATAGATCTCAATACCCACTACAAAAACACTGCCACATAGATATAAATGTGTTTTGTGCACATTCTTGAGAATTTTTTAACTAAAGGATATAGTGAAAAATTCTATTGTAGACAGTAGAGATAGATCAGGAAAGTAGAAACAAAATAAAAAGGAAATACACTCCTCAAGAGAAATAAAGCACAGACAGAAACTTTGGGAAAGGAAAAAAGCAATAATCTCTGGAACAGGTGAAAAACACACATGAACATCTCATACAATCAAAATAAAACCAACAAGCAGTGACATATTTCAATAATTCCATAATTCTCAACTGCACAACATGAGTTATCTGACATATTTTCATTTATGATTGACTACTTAACTTTCTCTATACTACTTTAGCATTCTCTGCTACTGAAACTTCTTCCTTCCCATTTGTGGGCTTGGAGTGTTGAATATTTCACATAATTACTAAGAGTTGTCAAGCCAGAGCAAAGCAGTGCAGTAGCTGGCTGGCTGCCCAGAAACAGAATAGTAAAATCTTTCAAACAGGACAAGAAAAGTTAAACAAGAGAGAAATCCTCCATTTTTTTTGGCAGTTATTCAACTTGGCAAACTGGGAAATTACAGATGGAAAGTAGAAAAAAATAAAAGAGGCAGTTATGAAAAAAAAAAAAAAGAAGCATGTAGTCAGATAAGCTTTACAGTACCATAATACTAATAATTCCATCAAACTTTGGATAGCAGATACATCATATGACATCCTAGACTACTAGTGAAAATGAATGCCTTCAGACCAGAAGTTCCTGAGGTAACTGAGCCAAAGAGATCAGACATTATCCAACACGTTCTGGGATACTGCCCTATGAATGGGATAATGCTCTGTGAATACTGCCCTATGTCTGCAGGCTATTCAGGGAGAAGCAAAAGCAGTCAACCTGATTCCATGCTGATTGAGCAGAAAAATAAAAATAAAAAAGTTATGACATCTCAGAACTATACATGCACAAGTTTTTTAAAACAATTTTGTAAAGACATGTTATATATAGAATATATATATATATATATATATTCCTGGAAAGCAATAAGGAAATCACCATTCATATTCAAAAGCTTGATAAAAGCAAGTTTCATTTCATCCATTTGTGTCACTTCCTTGACTTTCTCCATTTTCTGTCAGTCTGCATTTTTCTATCACTTACTCCTGATCAGAAAATACCTTATAGGCCTATAGCTTTTTTTTTTTTTTTTTTTTCCAACCTCTACCAAGTCTCTCTATCATGAGGTCTAAAACTTGAGGATGAAATTTTTGTCCTTACTGTTTCTTATTCTGACTATTGTCCACGGGACAAATATGTACTACAGTGGGGATTTACTTGGTGCAAAGACAGTGTAGGATCAATGTGCAGTTTATATAGTCCAGACTTTGGACTATATGCTGAAGTAAGAACCAGTGTGTAGTTGAAAAAAAGTGTTCTTCTTAACCAATGATTATTCTGTAATATCAGCAAAACAGCTTTGATAATTAAAGGAAATAAATTGAGACATCCTCAGTTTGTTGTACTGGACATGAAAAATATGAGTCCTCTTCCTTTATTTTCTCCTCAATTTTTTAACCTTCCAATAAAGTTGTAATCCAAAATCCAAAACCTGACTCAACAAACATACAACTTTGCTGGGCTATCTGGGCTAAATGCAAACCATTTGCATAAATATGTGTGATACTTATTGGGTAAACTTACCTATGATTTTTGGTGTTTTTTTTTTTTCTTTTTTTTTTTTCTTTTTTTTTTTAGAGATTACAGATAAATAAAAAGATACCTTAAACAGGTAGCAGTATGGGTGTATGATTGGCTACTCACCTGAGTGCATATGGTCCAGTATTTAGGTTTGTGTGGTCTTCTCTGTGTATGCTTATGGTATTACAGATCTCCTTCTTAATGCTTTGATTTCTTCATCTAAAAATTTTTTTTTTTTTGGTAGTTATTTTTGTATATATACAGCTAACAGACAGCTAAACGGAAAACATTGCTATGAATACACTCATTTTGATCAGAAGTTATTAAAAGCACCTGACAATATATTGACTACATCTGTGTTTCAAATTTGTGGTAACCTCCTATGGTGTGAAGTGCATATTATCTGATTGGACAAAAAAGCAAGCCAGTACAGCAAGTGAGGGGTCACTAATAATGTTCCCTAAATTGCTTATATCAGATGTGAAAATAGTTCCACTTTTTTATCTTTTTTTTTTTTTTTCCTTTCTTTCTTTTTAATTGAAAAAGAATATGATCACCAGAAACTTCAGAGAAAGGCATTTCTGAAACACTTTCAGAATCTTGGCATATGTTTTGATTCTCCTCTGTCTGGTTACATTAGACTGTGTAATAGGGTGAAGGTTTTGCCTACTATCACACTCAGGAGATTAAGCACAATATGGTCCTTCCATATGGTATTTGTGCCTAAAAACCATTGAGATTAGAATGCCTATGCTGAACATCACTCCATCTGCTCATCAGAATGGCCCATAGGTCTTGATAGAGCTAGTGATTTTTTGAGAGATTTAAATTAATATCTTTAACAATGACTCAGAAACACCTCAGTAATTATTGTTTCATTTCCCCATCCCCACAAATTAGTTTATTATATGTTAAGCTAGTGTTTATTTTGCTTGTTTCCACCATGTATATTCCACTACTAAAGGAACAGGTTTATTTCATTTCCATACTGGAAAACGTATGTTCTTTTGTTCCTTTTTGGAGAAATACATTAATAAATAAATAAATCTGTTTTGTACTTTATCTCTAAAGAAGAAAAAAAGTCAAAGAATTCACATTCAACAATTTACATTCATTTTTTTGCTGGGTATTTCAATTCAAGAAAAAAATCTTTTCTTTCTTTCTTTTTTTTTTTTTTTTCTTTGAAAACACATATAATTCTTTGGTAGTAATATTTGTAACTTTCCCACAGAAGAAATTTGTTCCTCAAGCTCCCAACCTTGAATACCTAGAGCATCCTGAGACCTGAACAAATTTTTCTTAATATTTTTGATTGTCCAGAAATTTAAGAAAAAAAAAATCTCTTATTTCTTCAGTAGTGGGTGAAACTTGTTCTTAGATTCCTTTCCAACTGGATCAGGGTGAAAGGGTAGGAATACTGAAATCACAAGCTGAAGGAAAGGAAGCTAAAAGTGTGTCTAAAATAGTGACAGTCAAAGATAGATATACATCTTGTTCATGGAAGACACTATTTGCATAGCTTTATCTCTGAAATAGCTGATAATGAATTCTTCTTATGTCAAGCTGTCTCATTACTCTTTTAAGCTGATTTCTTTCCTTTTTTTTTGGTGGGGAGGAAGCTAATTTTTTGTTGGAGATTATATTTTGCTTATCTTTTCCCTTATGTAGTCCTTGCTATCTCCTGATACTGGGCAGTGTGGTGGCTTCTGTTCCACTGTGTTTATCACTCATTCTTCCGCCATAAACCTGGGTAACAGGGATATGGAGAAGGCTCAGTACTTTATGACATTTTTTCCTCAGTCTTCACTGACAAAAGCTCCAGCCACATGGCCCAATCCCCAGAAGGAAAAAGCAGGGACTGGGAGAATGATGAACTGCCCACTGCAGAAGGTCAGGTTCCAGACCATTTAAAGAACCTGCACAAGTCCTTGGGACCTGACAAGATATATGCATAGTTCCTGATGGAACTGGCAAATTTTTTTGCAAAAGTATTTGCTAAGCCACTCTCTATCATGTTTGAGAAGTCACAAATCACAGAATTGCAGAATATTTTGGGTTGCAAAGGACCTTAAAGGTTGTATAATTCAAATCCCCTTGTCATGAGTGTAGTGGGTTTATATGTCAAGGTTTTGGTAGCAGGGGGCCATAGGGGTCGTTTCTGAGAGAAGAATATAGAAGCTGCCCCTTGTTTGGTAAGGGCCCCACTGCTGACCAGAGCCAAGACAATAAGCGATGTTGTTTTGCATCTCTGTGAGAGCATATTTAAGACAGGCAAAAAAAATGCTGCGCCACACAGCAGCTGGGAGAGTGAGAAGAGTGAGGAACAGCCTTGCAGGCACCAAGGTCAATGAGGAAGGAGGGGGAGAGGTGCTCCAGGCACCGGAGCAGAAGTCCCCTGCGGCCTGTGGTGAGGACGATGGTGAAGCAAGCTGTCCCCCTGCAGCCCATGGAGTACCACGGTGGAGGGGGTTTCCATGCTGCAGCCCATGGAGGAGCCCCCGGTGGAGCAGGTGGCCCTGCATCGATGGAGGCTGAGGCCTGTGGAAGACCCCTGCTGGAGCAGATTCCAGGCTGGACCTGAAGCCCATGGAGAGGAGACCACGCAGGAGCAGGTGACCAGATTTTTGATGAAGAGTCCCTTTCCAGCTTTCCTGTAGGTCCCCTTTAGGTATTAGAAAACCACTATAACATCTCCCTGGAGACTTCTCTTCTCCAGGTTGAACAAACCCAATGCCCTCAGCCTCTCTTCATAGAAGAGGTTCCTTAGTCCCTTGATCGTCTCTGTGCTCCTCCTCTGGACTAATTCTAATACTTTCTTGTCCTTCTTATAAGAAGGTGGTGTGAGATCTGAATGAAAATCTCAAGACGTGACCTCACCATGACCAAGTATGGAGGGACAATCGCTGGTCCTCCTGGCCAAAATATTCCTGATACAAGCCAGGATGGTGTTGGTCTTCTTGGCCAACTGAGTACACTACCGGCTTATATTCAGCTGACTATCCACTAGGTCCCTTTCCATTGGGAGCTTTCCAGCCACTCTTTCCCCAGCCTGTAGCATTACTTGAGGTTGTTGCACCCCAAGTTCAGGACACAGCACTTGGCCTTGTTGAACTTTATGCAGTTGGCCTCAGCCCATTTATACAGTTTATCCAGATACTTCTGCAGAGCCTTCCTACCCTCAAGAACACTTAATTTGTTGTTGTCTGCAAATTTATGGAAGATGCACTCAATCTCCTCGTCCAGACCGCTGATGAAATTACTGAAGAGAACTGGACCCAATACTGAACCCTGGGGAATACCAGTAGTGAGTATCCTACAACTGGATTTAACTCCTTTCACCATGAATCTTTGGGCCTAGCCACTCAGTTTTTAACCCAGCAAGGCGTACACCCATTCAAGCCATAAGCAGACAGCTTCTTCAGGAGAATGTTGTGGGAAATTGTGTCAAATGTCTAAATGAAGTCTAGGCAAACAACATCCACAGCCTTCATGTACTGAACGCACCACCTTGATGTAGAAGATCAGATTCATCAAGCAGGACCTGCCTTTGATAAAACCATGCTGACTGGGCCTCATCACCTTGTTGTCTTGTAAGTGTTCACAGAATCACAGAATCACAGAATTTCTAGGTTGGAAGAGACCTCAAGATCATCGAGTCCAACCTCTGACCTAACGCTAGCAGTCCCCATTAAACCATATCCCTAAGCTCTACATCTAAACGTCTTTTGAAGACTTCCAGGGATGGTGACTCCACCACTTCCCTGGGCAGCCTGTTCCAATGCCTAACAACCCTTTCAGTAAAGAAGTTCTTCCTAACATCTAACCTAAACCTCCCCTGGCCCAACTTTAGCCCATTCCCCCTCGTCCTGTCACCAGGCACGTGGGAGAACAGACCAACCCCCACCTCGCTACAGCCTCCCTTGAGGTACCTATAGAGAGCGATAAGGTCGCCCCTGGTTACATGATTGTGTTCAAGATAATCTGCTCTATGAGCTTTTCTGGCACTGATGTCAGATTGAGGGTTCTGCAGTTCTCCAGGTCCTCTTTTCAGCCCTTCTTGTAGATGGATGTCACATTTGCTAGTTGTCATGCAACTAGGACCTAACTAATAGCTAGGACAATTGATAAATGATGGAAAGCGGTTTGGTGAACACTTCCACCAGCTCCCTCAGAACCCTCGGGTGGATGTTATCTTGCCTGATAGACTTGCATATATCTAAGTGGAGTAGCAGGTCGCTAATCATTTCCTCATTGATTATGAGGGCTTCATACTGTTCCTTGTCCCTACCAGCTCAGGGGGATGAGTACCTGGGCAACAACTGAATGTCTGGATAAAAGACTGAGGCAAAGAATGCATTAAATACCTCAGTCTTTTTCTCATCTCTTGCCACTATGTTTCTTCCCACATCCAATAAGGATGAAGATTCACTTTAGAACTCACCAAAAGAACCATCCAAAAAAAAGAAAACATATTTCTGAGCGAGTTGTCCAAACACTTCTAGAACTCTGGCAGGCTCGGTGCCATGAGCACTTCCCAGGGGAGTCTGTTCCAGTGCCCTACCACCCTCTCACTGAAGAACCTCTTCTGATATCCAGCCTGAACTGCCTCTGATGCAGCTTCAAGTCATTCCCTTGGATCCTATTGCTGGTCACCCTTCTGCTCTCCTCATGAGGAAACTAAACTGTCATGAGGTCTCCCCTCAGTCTTCTCTTCTCCAGGCTGAACAATTCAAGTGGCTTTAGCTGCTCCTCATACACCTTGCCCTCCAGACCCTTCACCATCTTTGTTGCCTTCCTTTGGACACTATCTAACAATTTTTTATCCTTCTTATACTGTGGTGCCCAAAACTGCACACAGTTCTCAAGGTGAGGCCAAGCCAGTGCAGAGTTGAGCAGAACAATCATTTCCATCAACTGGCCAGCAATGCTGTGCTTGATGTACCCAAGGGTACAGCTGGCCCTTCTGGCTACACCAAGGCACACTGCTCAGCTTGCTGTCAATCAAAACTCCCAGATCCCTTTCTGTGGGGCTGCTCTCCAGCATATCATCCCCCAGTCTGCATGTATAGCCAGGGTTGCTCCTTCCCAGGGGCAGAATCCGATACAAGCTCTTGTTAAACTTCATATTGTTGGCAATTGTCCAGATTTCTCTGTAGCCTCACCACTCTCAACAGAATCAACAGCTCCACTCAGTTTGGTATCATCCATGAACTTGCTCAAAAAACCTTCAAGTCCTTCATCCAAATCCTTTATGAAAACATTCAAGAGGACTGGTCCTAAAATGACAGGTGACAGATTGCCATCCCAATGTAATCCCATTTACAAGAACCTTCTGGACCCAATCCAAACCATTCTATGATTCTGTGATTCATTTATCTTTGGCTGACTAAATCACATACCACCATTCTCTCTTTCTCTGCTCACCCCACCACCTTCACTCTCTCCCTTCTATGAATCATTGAATCATAGAATAAAGTGGGTTGGAATGGATATACAAGAATCATCAAGTCCAAATCCTAGACCCACACAGGAACACCCAAAAACAATATGTTTGAATGTATTGTCCAAATGCTTTTTTTGACTCCAATAGGCTTGGTGTTGTGACCACTTCACTGGGGAGCCTGTTCCAGTGCCCAGTCATCCTCACAGTGAAGAATATTTTCCTAATACCCAGCCTGAACATTCTCCTCTCACAGCTTCATGCTGTTCCCTCATCCTGGAACTAGTCCAGGAATTATAACTGGTCACCATAAAGGTCACCATAGAGAAGAGATCAGCAAAGACAATATGAAAGGAAAATATGAAGAGACAATATGAGTAATATCTCTCTATTCTTAAATAGAAACTCTATATTCTATGGAGGTAGGGAAAATATTCTAAACCCTCCTGTAGCAGTGATAGTCATTTGTTTTGCACCAACAATGCAGTACATAGTGTTGTATCTTTTAATTTCTGAAGATCAACTTTTAAAATATTTCACTAGAACCTAACTACTGCATCATTATTTGAAATCTTAGTCAACATGTATATACACATATTTTTTTTTGTTTGTTTTCTAATTGCAATGCATTTTAAAACTCACTTATGTCTTATTTGCCAAGGTCGTTTAGGATACATTTCGTTAATATTCTGTCATCTCATTTAACAGGGAGCATAAATGTGAATGAACACAAGGAACCATTGATATTAATAAAGATGACTATCACTAAAATATGACTTCAGGTGTTTTAAATAGGATATTTAATAATTTCTTGATAGATATAAACATCTAATATTTAATTTGAATTATGTTTTTCTAAATTACTATGCTGCAGAAGGAAATATCTCTACTCTGTTAACTTAAGGTAGATTTACTTTGTGATACTAATCTTACATAAAGGGATTATTTTACACATCATTGCAATTTTTATAACAACCTAATCGGACTTCTTCCTTTCAATGGTGCTTGCAGCCATCATTTAGGAGTAATAACAGAGTTGGTTTAAAAGGGAATATCCCATCACACAGTATCTATCTAGTAATTTTCCTCTTCTCTCTTGTATTTTAAGAAGCATTTTAATTTTCAATTGACTGTTTCAAGTGTAAGAATTCAAACTTAAATTTCTCTTGTTCATTTTAGACCAATGACACAAAATTGGAGTTATTCATGAATCTGTTCAGCAACTCAGTCACTTTATGATATTTTTCTAGCTCTGATGCATTTTAATAGTAATATCAGTACAAAGAGATTGAAAGTGGCACAAAATAACAGGGGTGGAAGAAAAATGCAAAATCAATATCAGATTCTCACAGCATATTTAAATAAAGGACTGTTCTCTATATAAATAAGTAAATATACAAAGAAACAAACAATAAAACAAAACTTCCAAGTTTTTTTGGAAAAGTTTCTTAGTTTCCTTCCTTCCTTCCTTCCTTCCTTCCTTCCTTCCTTCCTTCCTTCCTTCCTTCCTTCCTTCCTTCCTTCCTTCCTTCCTTCCTTCCTTCCTTCCTTCCTCCCTTCTTTTTCTCTGCCAGACTTATTAAGATAATATATTTCAATATTTAAACACAACAAGTTTATTATTTTTATATTTTATTTATTTAAATATTAACTGCTGTTCTAAGACCTGTGGAAATTTTATGAATCATATTTCACTTTCAGTGTTATAAAGAAAAAGAAGAGAAAGAGAAAAAGAAAAAGAAAAAGAAAAAAAAGAAAAAGAAAGAAAAAGAAAAAGAAAAAGAAAAAGAAAAAGAAAAAGAAAAAGAAAAAGAAAAAGAAAAAGAAAAAGAAAAAGAAAAAGAAAAAGAAAAAGAAAAAGAAAAAGAAAAAGAAAAAGAAAAAGAAAAAGAGAAAGATAGTTTTTTTTCATAGTAACCACTTATTCCATAACTAGAGATCAAGCAAATTTTCTAGGAATGTGGTCTTGATGGCCCAAGAGGTAACTTTCAATCTTATGTACATAAAATGTAAAACAGGACAATAAGGAGAAAATAAAAATAAGATTTTAAAATCTTTGTGCCACCACCAAGCTTTGTTTTGTACATTATCAGTCTGATCATCAGAAATTTAGATCTAATCCATCCTTCATGGGGTAGAGTAGAAGCCAGGACTTCTATCTGGGCATTTGCCAGAAACTAAAAAGGTCATCTTTAATGAAAAGTTATTGTCAGAAAGTCTTGGAAACATTACATCTACGCGTACTTTGTCTTTTCATCACTGTTTCAAATTAATTAGTGAGGACACTACCTCAAAAGCTTTAATCTACACTATGGTATTAAGAAACATACATTAGACATTTCCTGTTTTCATTTCTATGTTGTTTCATTTAAAGCTTGGTTTTACTTTCATTGAAGACTATGGAGGGCCTTAATGTACAATATTGACATAGTAATAAAAATAGAAAATTATGTTTCTGACTGTGTGCCAACTTCATTAAATTCTCAGACATTATAAAATAAAAATAGAGGACAAAAGAAAAGCAGCCTCATTCAAGCTTAATCAGGATTATAGCTGAAATGAAATGAGGAATAACCAGTATGTTCCTGTTCTACTACACAACTGCCCCTGTATATTATATCCTGAGTTATATTAATATTCTGTACTTCACTTTTCTTGGGTCCTTGTAGTCATGACTGGCAACAGTTTGCTTTCTATGAATTTGAGAGCCTGCATATTTACAGTTCTGAAATAAAGTAGTACATTTCCACTTTCAATTAAAGTACCATAAGATCATATATTTTGAGGTACCAGTGATTAACTTCTTAAGAAGTCTTTAATATTGAGCCTGTTTTACATGGCATACAAAGCAAATGCAAGTATGACTTATTCCATCTAAACAACATTCTGGAATATGAAAATATAAGAGCAACTAAAAAACAAAACAAAACAAAAAATTCAAATAGCACAACTTAATGTAGAACTACATGTCAGACCAGGATAACTTTCAGAGGCAATATATGGGTATCATTAAAAAGGACTTCACCTGACAGATTCATAAAGTAATGACTGCAAATATTGAATGAGAAGAAATATATATATATATATATATATATATATATATATATATGTTCAAATTATATGAAACACAGAAGAAATACTGCGGCATTACAATGTAAGAAACATAGAAGTAAAAAATCTATTAACTGTAGATAGGCACTCTGGCTATAAATATACATATATGTATTATTATTAAGGTTAGTAATTTTTCTTAATGTTAATTGCTGTAATAACATTGCAATAGTGATATTATTATTGTGTGTATGATTGTTTAAATCATATTAATTTACATTTTAAGACATTAAATATCTATTTTTAAGTATTTTTATATCAAAATACTTTATCTTTTTTTTTTTTTTTTTTTAAACTGGGATGAAAGGTGAATGAAAAGAACTAGTTAATTGGTTGATTAAAAGATCTCCCATGTATAAGGAAGTAGGCAGAAAAGGCATGCTTCTGAGGAGAATACACTAGAAAGATTTAAGAAAGACATCTGCATGGAGTGAAGAGATCTCGGGTAGAAAGAGCATACAGAAGTAAGCAAGATCAGGACTGCACACAGCTTGAAAGCTAAAAGAGATGTTAAATTTCATGCACAAGACAAGCAAAACCAAAGCTACAACATTGCTAATCACAAGGACTTAAATTGTGGGAGAGGAAAACAAGAAAGAATAAAAGTAAACAGACAAAAGAGTTCCAAGAAATCGATATAAGAAAGACACTATCTTTAGGAGTGGGTAAGGTACTATATGACTCTATGTGAGCCAAAACATTACAGAGTGAGGTGCAATAGCAGTTGTGCATGACTGTTTAAAGATAAAATTAAAAGAAACAGGGAGAGAAAAAATTACCATGATTGAAAAATTAAGGCAGTGGCTTTGATTGCATAAGGATATTTTCTAGTTGACATTGGTCAATTAAAACAAACAAACAAACAAACAAACACTTTTTTTTTTTTTAATGAAAAAATGCTACCCAGAAGACTCAAAAAAATCAAAGTTGTGAAAAACAATTTCACATTACTAATATCAGTATCATCTGACTGTCTCTGGTTAAAATTTACAAGCATTTCTAGAGCACTACTCCATCTTCTCTTTCCAGAGAAAAGAGAGAAAGTTTTGTTGACTCATATACTACTCACATGCACTTTCTTTTTAAGAATGTATAGAATATGTAGTAATTGGAGTTAAGGATTATTACCAAAC
This sequence comes from Netta rufina, assembly GCF_964035555.1. NCBI lineage: Eukaryota > Metazoa > Chordata > Aves > Anseriformes > Anatidae > Netta > Netta rufina. The sequence continues at coordinate 41,580,849 of NC_140123.1, read as the reverse complement.
ATATATATGAAGGCCATGAGGATGATGGGAGGGCTGGATCACCTCTCGTATGAAGATGGGCTGAGGAGGCTGGAGTTGCTCAGCTAGTAGAAGAGAAGGCTCCAGGGAGACCTTACAGTGACTTTCCAATACCTAAAGGGAGCTGACAGGAAAGTTGGAAAGGGATTTCTTATCTGTGAGTATAGTGATAGGACAAGGGGGAATGGCTTTAAACTGTATGAAATTATTTACTCTGTGGGTGGTGAGGCACTGGAACTGGTTGTCCAGAGATGTTGTTGCCAGGTTAGATGAGGCCCTGGACAACTTGGTCTAGTGGGAGGTGTCCTGGCCCATGGCAACAGGGTTGGAACAAGATGATCTTTAAGTTTCCTTCCAACCTAAACCATTCTATTATTCTATGATTTTATAAATGTACAGTCAAGTTTACTTTCTTCTCTCATATGGTGTTTAAATTCTATGTTTCTATAAGAATATGTGACTAAAATAGAGTGCTGGGAAAAAGACGTAAAAGAATTTGATGGGCAAACATGTCTGGACCCAGACTATAGAGACTACTGTGACATACTGAGATTAACTAACTGATTTGGTGACCAACTGGAGCACATTGTTTCTCTTGTCTGACCATAATTTTATGGAAATAAAAACATGTACAAGAAGATAAAGGTGTATTGAAGTGTTAAAAAACAGGTGTTAAAATATCTTAAACTCTTCCAGCAATAGAGGGTCAAACATTTATAGAGAATGAAAACAGTCACATGGACTTGAAACCACTCTCAGTTTCTCTTCAAACTGAAGTAACAAAATGCATAGTCTCTATTAGGGAAAAATAACTTAATTCCATCTAGTACCACAAAAGCAAATACATTGAAATTTCATGTTCTTAAGAAAATATAGCATTAAAAATAGCTATTAGCTATATATGCAAGATAGTGAAATTTTTGGGGAAACTATAGGATGTGAAGACAAAAAGAACACTACAGGTGACATACCTTGAATGTCGCCTGTACTGGTCTGGCTAGTTAACTTTCTTCATGGCAGCTATTGTGGTATTGTGTTTTAGATTTGTGATTAAAAGTGTTGGTAACACAGAAGTTTTAGCTGTTGCTAAAAAATGCTGGCACAACATCAATGCTTTCTCTGTTTCTCACTCTATTCCTCAGTGAGTAGTCTAGGGGTGGGCAAGAAGATGGGAGTTGACACAGGCAGGACAGCTGACATAAATTTTCCAAAGGTATATCCCATTCCATATAAAGTCCCAGTCAGCAACAAATAATTAATGTTTTTTTTTTTTTTTTTTTTTTTAAAGTAGTGATTTCTTGGAGAGTGGCTGGACAGTGGTCTGCTGGTGAGAGTTGGTGAGTGATTGCACCAAAGAACTCGGTTGTTGTTTTTTTTCCCCCCCTTTTTCTTCACTGTCCTTATCTTGACACAAGAGTTTTTCTGGCTTTTACTTTTCTGATTCTCTCCCTAATCTCTCTACAGGCAGAGGAGTGAGCAAGAAACTGGTGGGTGCCTAGCCCACGTTCCCACAGGGGTCAAATAAGCATCACAGATTGAGATGTAATGCAAAAATAAAAATATAGAAACAAACAAAAAAATAGCAACAACAACAGCAATAAAAACACTTTGTTCTGTAGGAAAATGAACCACTCATTTTTTTCTGGTATGTATGTACACAGGACATTGAAAAATGCAGCCATAATGTGTTTGCTATATTGTATTCAAATTCATCATACTTGGCTTTACATTGATTTCTGACTTGGCAAAGTTTAACTTAAAAAAAAAAAGAAAAAGAAAAAAAAAAGAAAAAGAGAGAGATTTAATAAAAGCAATCTAATATTAAAAAATATGAACAAAAATATAGCAAGCACATCAATTTAAGATATAGAAAAATGTAGGTGTGAAGTTTTTTGCAAGACCTTCTCTATCTTTAGCAGATGTGTTCTGAGACTGTGTTACACTTGAATACTGGTGGTCTGTATCCTTGTTAATATGGAAAAAAATCTGGTAAAATACCGTTTTCGTAGTATATGCTTAAGTATATTTGGACCAGATGTTGCTTAATTTACATTTTGATTCTTTTACTACTCCCAGTCTGGGATTAGCTCTGGATTATGTGTTACATCCTTTTTGACAGGTGTGCCCACTATGAATTAAGTCTTCCTGATGGAAACATCATCTTTTTTTTTTTTTTTTTTTTTTTTTTTTTTGCCAGTCCTTTGACTTGGCTGCAAAATAAATTAGTTTCTTCTTCTCAGCCAAAGAATATGCTGGCAATGTGTGTAGTATTATTGCCATTGAACAAGTCAGTGATGAAACTTGTTGTTCCATAATCCATATAGTTCTGTGTTAGCGAAAGTAGAATACAAACTAAAGTAGATTCAAGGAGGGAGGACCAGTAGAGTAGAGACTGGCTCTACAGGCCAGTTAATGAACATTTCTGGAGACAATATACTGGAGTAGCTGAAAAGAACCTTGACCTTACAGACATTTTTATATTGCTAGGATGTGAAAGATATGTTCATATTGCAAGCATATTTCAACACAGTTTACATTGCCAAGTCATACAGATATTGCAGCAGAGATTTATTTCTTATTAAAAAAGGAAAGGGGAAGGGGAAGGGGAAGGGGAAGGGGAAGGGGAAGGGGAAGGGGAAGGGGAAGGGAAGGGGAAGGGGAAGGGGAAGGGGAAGGGGAAGGGGAAGGGGAAGGGGAAGGGGAAGGGGAAGGGGAAGGGGAGGCGAGGCGAGGCGAGGCAAAGAAAGGAAAGGAAAGGAAAGGAAAGGAAAGGAAAGGAAAGGAAAGGAAAGGAAAGGAAAGGAAAGGAAAGGAAAGGAAAGGAAAGGAAAGGAAAGGAAAGGAAAGGAAAGGAAAGGAAAGGAAAGGAAAGGAAAGGAAAGGAAAGGAAAGGAAAGGAAAGGAAAGGAAAAGTTATTTAGTTCTAAGACAATTTTTGACATGGTTAGTAAAATAATTTTATAACAGAAGAGGGTGGTTTGTAATGTAATGATAAACTGCATTATCCAGAAGGTCCCTTGAAGTCTGAGGTGCCTATTTTAGGCAGAATTAATTTCCAAGTAATTACTACTGGACATTTTAAAAATGCATTGCAATGACAGCTCACCTATTCAAAAAGGTTAAGACTTAAACAAGCTGTTTTTCATGTATGTTTTGAGCATTTTTTTCCTATATAAGATGCAGATTTTTATGAAGTTCTGAAATTATTTTTATCCCAAATAATTCTGTAAAGAAATGGAAGTAACTATCTGTATATTAATCATAATACTGTAAAAGAAGTTATATCATATATTTCATTAGGATCTCTATCTGTGTAGTTAAACTACTCACTGGATTTTTCAGTCAAGTCATAATTTGTACCAGAGATGAGTGAGCTGGGCTTGGGTTTTATTTCTGTAGCCTCAAATTATTAAGAGAGATCACTCATTGACTCCTTGAAATGATAGGCATAAAATAACTAGCATGTACCTAATCACCTACCTGCATAGCTTTGGAATGAAAACATTACTGAAGTGATTGGTGAATTGATTTTGCCATTTACTGTGGGTTTCCAGCAAATATTTCTTTGATTCAATATGTAGCACTGACCCATATAAAGACTATGAGCTTTGTCCTAGATATTTATCTTAGATACCTCTTTTTTCCATCATTTTAGAATTCCAAACCAGGAGCATGCATCATCACATATAAAGACCAGTGGTGTCAAATTCATCTCAATACAGGCAGATAAACAATGTTGTAGACAGGTTCTGAGCATGCAGCTGTTAAATTTGCATTCAAATGACCAGCTATGCCATTAATTTGAAGCTCCTGTTCCTGCAATTCTGAAAAGCTAGGGCATGAACATCACAGTGTTTTTGTAAGGTCAGGAAGTATTGTTGTAGGAAAGGGTAAACTGAGACTCAGAGTTTTAATGTATTTCTCCATGCTTTTTTGAATCTGTGACAGAAAGCAGTAAAGTGTGATGATTAATCTTTGAAGCTCCTATTTCATAGTGGTTAAAGCCCAAAGGGATCACCTGACCCCTTATCCATCAGAAAACATTACATTTTACTCACCTATGTTCATGTTGGACTCTGTGATTTGTTTTTGGGTAATATATTTCATTGTTGAGAAAACAAATTGTTATATACTACAACAATGAGTAGGAGGAAATGAAACTGTATTCAAACCAACAAATTAAATAGTTCCTGAGCACCAGCACAAAAGTGCTTTTGCATACCCTTGTTAAACTGTGTACTCCCACACATACACAAGGTCACACTAAAAAAATATTTGTAAAGAATAACATCAATTCACACATTTTCTAATTGTGATCTATTTCTGGTTATTCAAAGAACAGGTGTGGCTATAACAGATAATCATGATAGAATGTAAAACTGTCAGGATTTTTTTTTTTTTTCAAAAAAAAAAAAAATTATTTATAGTAGAGGCCCTAAGCAACACTTTGATGTCACCCAGTAAACTGCTACAATATTTAGTTAGGCTTACTATGAAGAGTTTTCATTAAGTTTCAGGGATGAATTTGTCCAGCTGTACTTCCCATGAACTAAGCAGTTATCATTTTGTTTGTTTGTTTTCCAAATAAACTGATCCCCCTTCCATTCTGTGTAGTGGATTCATTTGAATATGAGTGCATCTGTAATGACTTTACGTTATAATATAGTTTTTCCTTTTGATCTCCTACCACAAAGCTATGACTTATTTATATGAATCTGATTTATTTTTGAAACAGTAGTTAAAATATGGATCCAGCTAGTATAAGTGTATGTTTAGGTTCAGTGCAGAGAAACCATTTAACATTTGGAAAAAGCTAGTTCACATCTTTGACCTTATCCAACAGCAATTTCTGTACCTTTGCAAAACGAAATGAAAAACAAAACAACAACAGCAACAAAAAAAACCCGTTATGCTTGTGTGTCTCTGTAAGTTATTCAGATCTTTGCTTCTTAAATTCCATACAAAATTATTTCTTTAGTTCATAGTTCTTGAACTATTTTACTAGTTAAAGTATTTAAACAAAATATACTTTCTTTTTAAACAGTGAGATCTACAATGAAGATGTTTGACCAAATAGAAACAACAGACTTTTAACAGTAAAAACAAGTTAATGTCTGTGAAAATTATCAAAGTTTTTAAAGAAACAAGACAAATTATGTGATTTAAAAAAAAAAAAAAGTCTTTTGGGAGACTGAGAAGAAATCAAAATTTTATTTAACATATATGTCATGTATAAATAGAGTGTCTAATAGATTGCCTGTACTTCCATACACACACAAAAGATTTTCTCCCCACAAATCCAACTATCTGTGTCCTGTGGAAGGAAACAGAGCAAGGACTAGGTAACGAATTTGTGCCTTCTTTCAGAGAAATAATGGGGAGTGGGAATAAGGAACTAGTCTCTGCAGAGCAGATTATCAGCAGTTACTTTGTTGTCTACCTATGTCACCTCGCCAAGGACTGCAACTGGTTCTACACCTTCTGGTTAAATCAGAGGCTACTGAAGCAAACAGATAAAGAAAAATGCCCCAGTGTATGTGTGTGCCATGTGTCAGTTCTCTCATTTCTCTCTTTATTGTTTCCTTCATTAATGTTAATCTAAGCCTTTAAGAAGACTGCCACATTTTATACAATTTGAGGGAATTTAATATACAGAAAGAGAATTCTCCTCCTGCAGGTCTGTTTAAACACCTTGCAGGGATTCCCTAATGCCATAATAGCTGCTGATGTCTGCCTCCAAAGGTCCCACCCGTTTGTTCAGTGCAGTGGCAAGACCCACAGCAACACCAGCTGACATCTATTTGAAATAAAACTTTCTCTGACACTTTCTTGTTATTTTTTTTTTTTAATTGATTTTTCTTCCCAGTCACGTCAGGCTTTCTTACACTGAGAAAAAGAAAAAAAAATAGAAAAAATGAAAAAGAAAAAAAAAGGAAATAGAAAAAGAAAAAATATGAAAAAATAGAAATAAAAGAAAAAAGAGAAGAGAGGGAGAGGGAGAGGGAGAGGGAGAGGGAGAGGGAGAGGGAGAGGGAGAGGGAGAGGGAGAGGGAGAGGGAGACGGAGAGGGAGACGGAGAGGGAGAGGGAGAGGGAGAGGGAGAGGAAACACAACTGATAAAAGAAATAATGAATTAAAAATATTATCTACAAGGTTTTTCAGTGCTCTGTTAAAAATAGCAAAGCTTGACATTCATACTAATGTAAAGAAAAAACACAAGAAGACATCTTAAGTCTTTCCAAGCCCGCGTCAACAACATTCATTTTCCATTTGTTACATTTTCTGAATAATAGTCCTTTGTGCTTTGGCCAAAGTTTTAGTTAAACTTTCTGATGAATGTTTTTGACTGTGGTCATCGTAGCTTCTTATTTTTAATTTACTGGTCTGCAGATATTGTTGTGGTTTAACCCGGAAGGCAGCTAAGCACACACAGCTGTTCTTGCTCACTCCCCTGTCCCCAAGTCGTATAATGGAGAGAAGCAGAGGAAAAAAGAATAAAACCTCGTGAGCTAAGATGAAGAGAGTTTAATAGGATACAAAAGGAAGGGAAAATAGTAACAATAACAATAATGTTATATAAAAATATATGTATGCATACATATATACATATATAATTTTTAAAAAAAAAAAACAAACAAGTGATGCACAATACACCACCTGCCAACCAATGCCCAGACAGTCTCCAAACAGTGATGACTCCCTGGCCAACTCCTCCTAGTTTTTATTATTCTGCGTGACATTGTATGTAATGAAATACTCCTTTGGTCAGTTTAGGTCATCTGTCTTGGTTCTGTCCCCTCTTAGATTCTTGAGCACCCCCAGCCTCCAAGGTGGTGAGGCAGTATGAGAAGTCCTTAAATTAGTGTAAGCACTGCTCTGCAACATCTAAAATTTCAAAATACAGTACATACTAGACACTATGAGGAAAATGAACTCTATCCCGGACAAAACCAGAACAGGGGATAAAAAAAAACAGGGGATATTTTCCCCAGTCTTCCTTTTTCTTTGGATGTATTTGAAGAAGCTCTTCTTGTTGTCCTTGACATCCCTTGCCAGATTTATTTCCAAATGGGCCTTGGCCTTCTTTGTCACATCCCTGCATACTCTGAAAGTGTCTCTATATTCCTCCCAAGTGACCTGTCCCTTTTTCAACATGCTGTAAACTTCCTTCTTCTGAGTAAGCTTTGATAGGAGCTCCCTGCTCATCCATGCAGGTCTCCTGCCCCCTTTGATGGCCTTCTTAGTCATAGTGGTGCACTCGATCATTAGTTTGGAGGAAGTGGTGCTTGAATATTGACCATCTGTCTTGCACCTCCCTTCCTTCTAGGACCTCAGCAGATGGGATTCTTCCAAGTAGATCCCTGAAGAGGCCAAAATTTGCTCTCCTGAAGTCTAGGGTGACAATACTACCTTTTGCCCTGCTTCCTCCTTGCAAGATCATGAACTCCACCATATCATGGTCACTTCAGCCAAGGCTGCCCATGACCCTCACATCTCCAAATAGTCCTACCTCATTTGTTAATATAAGGTCCAGCAGCACACCTCTCCTTGTTGGCTTCTCCACCACCAGTGTCAAATTGTTGTCATCAGTGCACTGCAGGAACCTCCTGATCTGTTTGTGACTAGCTGTGTGGTCTTCCCAGCAGATGTGGGTGGTTGAAGTCCCCGATGAGAACCAGGGCTTGTGACTAAGAGGCTACTTCCAACTCTCTGAAGAAGGCTTCATCTACTTCCTCTTCCTGATCAGGTGGCCTATAGCAAACACAATAGTATTAGCCATGGTAGCCTGCTTACCCATAAGCTCTCAACACACTCTTCGTTCACCTGTGGGCAGAACTCCACTCATTCCAGTCACTCTCCTACACGAAGGGCAGCTCCACTACTTCATCTTCGTGGTCGGTCTTTTCTAAAAAGCAATTAGCTTTCCACGACATTACAGTCATGTGAGCCATCCCACCATGTCTCTGTGATTGCAATGACATTATAGTTGTGACCACACACAGATCTCCAATTCTTCCTGTTTGTTTCCCATACTACATGAATTAGTATACAAGCATTATACAATCAGTAGGTATTAATCATTCCTGCAGTAAACACTAGACATATAAGAGATATTTGATTAAAATCAAGTGGGAAGAAATCATTCCAAGTTTCTTCAATACAGCAGAACTTGATTGTCATTATTTTCTCACAGAAAATTTAAATTTTTGCAATGTTACCTGATGAAATTCATAACTATGTCTCAGAACACACATTTCTCAGGAATTCTAGGAAATATCATAATATAATAAATCCCTTAAAAATAATTCTCTAACTGTTATATACATTTAACCCTGGCTAGTGAAATGCTGGAAGAATATTTTACCACATGCTTAAAGAATATTTATAATAATTAAAATCAATCATTAAACTAAAATAGACTAGTCATTAACATACACCATATTACTTAATCTTTATATGCAGTTGACAATTTTGAGCAACTGGATCAATTTCCCCAAACCAAAATGTCTTAGAAAAGCTTAATTTTTAGAGAGAACATTCAGAATTTTCTGCAAAAGGTTATTTTCAATTATGTCTTCAGCTGAACTCCCACTACTGAAAGTTCATAATACCTAATTATTAAAAATAACTGACTTTAAAACCATTACATTTGCTTTTAGCAGGTATTTTTTATCTTTTATGTTTTATCTAGATATATCTTTGTTATACATATACTTACAAATCTTTACACCTATACCTCCAACACATCCACTCTCCATATCTTCCAACAAGTTGCCCTCTTACAGCTCTGTTTTTCCAGGTGATACTTAGTAAAACATTATGCGGTGCTTTTTACGTTCCTTATCCTGGAGAAGGAAAAGAAGATAAGTGGAAAAGTAGTTTAGGAATTAAGGCTGTTTATAAAGAAATTCTTCTAATCATTTTAGTGCAAATAATACATGATTAAAAAAGATAAAGTTAGAGTATTTCAGTTAATTTGATATCACAGAATCACAGAATTGTCTAGGTTGGAAGGGACCTCAAGATCATTGAGTTCAACATCTGACCTAACACTAACAAGTCCTCCAACTAAACATATTGCTAAGTTCAACATCTAAACGTCTTTTAAAGACCTCCAGGGATGGTGACTCCTCCACTTCCCTGGGCAGCCCATTCCAATGCCTCACAACCCTCTCGGTAAAGAAGATCGCCCTAATATCCAACCTAAAACACCCCTGGTGCAACTTTAGCCCATTCCCCCTCATCCTGTCACCAGGCACATGGGAGAATAGACTAATCCCCACCTCGCTACAGCCTCCATTAAGATACTTATAAAGAGTGATAAGGTCGCCCCTGAGCCTCCTCCTCTGCAGGCTGAACAATCCCAGCTCCCTCAGCCGCTCCTCATAGGACTTGTTCTCCAGACCCCTCACCAGCTTTGTCGCCCTTCTCTGGACTCGCTCAAGCATCTCCATGTCCTTCTTGTAGCAAGGGGCCCAAAACCGAACACAGTACTCGAGGTGCGGCCTCACCAGAGCTGAGTACAGGGGGACTATCACTTCCCTAGACCTGCTGGCCAAAGCATAGCATATGATACATGCTATGAAAAATCTGATTAAAGGGGAATAAAGCTCTTTTGATATTAGTTAAATGTAAAATTTCAAAGCAATGCAAACATCTTTTACTCCTACTGATGTTGACAGCAGTTTTCTGACCAAAGTCACTTACAGTATTTCAAAATTCACACTATTATTTAAGACACTAAACTTCTGGAATACTAATGAGAAGTCAAGTTAGGATGGATTGGAGTAAAATGTCTGTTTTTATACAGTTGCTTTACTGTATATAGTGTGTTTTGTTTACTACAAGTTTTGTTATTAATGGTACAGAGTGTCTTTAAAACTATAAATGGGTCAATTCAGTAATTCCGTCTGGCAAACCACAGTATTTAAACATAAATATAACACATCTATATATGTAACCATAATACTATATATATATCAAATAGAGGAAAAATCCTTTAGAATTTGTATTTCAAAGTATGAGTAAACAGTATAATAAATTCTTCACATGCTCCATCTTCAGGGTGCCTATGTTCAGGGTGCCTATCTCTCTTATTAGCAGAGAATCAATTTAAAAGACTATTTCTGTGTAAAAGCAAAATATTAAGGTACGTGGTACATATAAAAATAATATTTTTTTAACAGAAGCTGTTCTACTTACAAAACTTTTCACTTATAACTCCAACACATCCACTGTTTTATCTTCCAACAAGTTTCCCTCTTACAGCTCCTGTTTTTCCAGATAATACTTAGTAAATCATTATGCAGTGCTTTTTATGTTCCTTATCCTGGAGAAGGAAAAGAAGATAAGTAGCAGTCAGCACTGGGTAATTTTCTTAATGTTGGTACATTTGCATCAGTATGTATACTTACAGTTATATAGGTATGCTACTGTCACTTTTCTCCTTATCAAATACTTTTATATGGGAAAAAGCTCCCCAGGAACAATCCTTCCCCCCCAAAACAAAACAAAACAAAACAAAACAAAACAAAATAAAAACAAAAAAATGCTGCCACCACCACCACCAAAAATAATAAAAGCCCTATTGAAAACTGTGTTACAGCCTAGGAGATTAAATCAACCTGATGCATCTTTTCATGCTATATCAGTGGTTTAAAGTTGCACAGAAACAAAGTAATTTTTTTTTTCTGATTGTTATTATTTTTAACTGGAGAAACAGAAAGCATGATTTTACTGATAAATAAAAGCACGCATGAAATGTTCTTGAACATATAATTCCTAATAACCTCCCTACTCAACTCATTGACTGCCACTGTCTTGAACTGTTCTTTTCAGCATGAATTTGTTGCACAGGATCTATCCATTATAGCCTTCGTAGCGAGAAAATTTGTGTGGCCAAAGCCCAATTGCAGTTGAAGTTGGCCAGGTCTGTGGGAGACAATAAAAGTTTTTTTTTTTTTTTTTAATATGTCAACAGAAAAAGGAGGACCAGAGAAAGCATAGGTACACTAACTGATGAGGATGGTCACCTCACAAACAAGGAGATAGGCAAATCAGAAATGTTTAATGCCTTCTTTGCCTCTGTCTTCAATGTTGATGATGGGCTTTGGGACCCAGGGTTCCCTGGGCTGGAGGACCATGATGGTGGGAATGATAAACTCCCAACCAACCTTGAACATGTGCAGGATTTGCTGCTCTACCTGGATCCATACAAGTCCATGGGTCTGGATGGGATTCATCACAGGGTGCTGAGAGAGCTGGCTGATGTCATCAGAGGGCCTCTTTCAGTTATTTTTCAATGGTCTTGAGAATCTAGAGAGGTCCAGTAGATTGGAAGCTGGCAAATGTGCCAGTTTTCAAGAGGTAACTACCTTGGTAACTACAGGCCTGTCAGTCTCACATCAGTGCCTGGTAAAATTATGGAGAAGATTATCCTGGGAGTTATTGAAACACATCTGGGAGACAATAGGTCAAAGCCAACATGAGTTCACAAGGGGTAGGTCCTATTTAACAAATTTAAGTTCCATTTATGATAAGATCACCCATCTAGTCAATTAAGGGAAGCCAGTCGATGTAATCTTTTTGGATTTCAGCAAAGCTCTCAATACAGTTACCCATAGGATCCCACTGGACAAGAAGTCCATCATACAGATAGATAAAAACATAATACAATGGGTGAACAATTGGCTGACAGGTAGGGCTCGAAGGGTAAATGGTGTTACATCAGGGTGGTGGACAGTCACCAGTGGGGTTCTCCAGGACTCCATTTTAGGGCCAGTTCTTTTCAATGTTTTCATATAAAAAGATTTGCATGTAGGACTAGAAGATATTTTGAGTGAGTTTGCTGTCAATACTAAACTGGGAGGAGCTGTTGACTCTGTTGAGGGTGGAAAGTACTTGCAGAGTGATCTGGACAGATTGGAGAGCTGGGAAATCACCAACAGCATGAAGTTTAACAAGAGCAAGTGCCAGGTTCTGCACCTGGGAAGGGGCAACTCTGGCAATATATACAGACTGGGGGACGAGACACTGGAGAGCAGCACCACAGAGAGGGATGTGGGGATTATGATTGATAGCAAGTTGAATATGAGCCAGCAGTGTGCCCTGGCATCCAGTAGGGCCAATCGTATCCGGGGATGCATCAAGCACAGCATTGCTACTCGGTCAAGGGAAGTGATTGTCCCACTCTACTTTGCACTGGTACGGCCTCACCTTGAGTACTGTATGCAGTTGGGCATGACAGTATAAAAAGGACATGAAGCTATTGGAGAGTGTCTAGAAAAGGTCTACAAAGATGGTAAAGGGCCTAGGGGGAAGAGGTACGAGGAGCGGCTGAGATCAGTTGGTCTGTTCAGCCTGGAAAAGAGGAGGCTGAGGGGAGACCTCATCACAGTCTACAGCTTCCTCATGAGGGGGAGGAGGGGAGGGGAGAAGGCACCAATTTATTCTCTCTGGTGACCAGTGATAGGACCCAAGGGAATGGAGTCAAGCTGTGACAAGGGAAGTTCAGGTTGGGTATCAGGAAAAAATTCTTCACTGAGAGGGTGGTTGCAAACTGGAACAGGCTCACCAAGACATAGTCATGGCACCAGGCCTGTAGGAGTTTAAGAAACATTTGGACTACTATGCTCTTAGTCATACGGTCTGAATTTTTGGGTAGACCCTTGTAGTGCCAGGATTAGACTCGATGATCCTTGTGGGTTCCTTCCAATTTGGGATATTCTGTGATTCTATCAGCATGGTTGTGAGCCAGTCACAGTAAATGAATCCAAGCTACAGAATCTATCAATTAGATGCAGTAGTTACAATGTCCACGCAAGATATAATAACAGTATAATTCCAGTCTTTTAATTAGTCCTGTATAACAAAGTTTTTACTGGAATTTCTGTGCAATATTTCCTTTTGTAAAAGTAGGAAAATGAATAAATAAATAAATAAATAAATGATGATTTAACCTTTTACTCCTTAATGAATGTAATAGTTTCTTAGTGAAAAGGATGGAAGTAGAATGGAAATAGAATTTTTATTTATATTATTGGAAAAAATTGTTTCTATTTCATGTGGCATGAGGAAACAGTAGTATATAAGGTAAAGGATGGAAAAAAGATAACGGAAACACCGTAGTGGTAAAGAGTTGGCAAAAAAAAAATAAATAAAATAAAAAATAGACAGAAACTTTTAAAACTTTTGGTAGAAAACTAAAAGAAAAGAAGACAAAAATATTATAAAGATTAGAAAAAAAAATAAAGGAAGAGAATGAACTGTAGGAGCTTAACAACTGTCATCTCGTTTTACATGAAAAAAATAATGTTCTTATTTTTTATTTTATTAACTGATATGGTCCTCAAACTTTTCCTAAACAATTTAGCTTTTCACATTTTTGTTATTTTCTACTCCACCCTTTTTTATTTTTCTTTTCTACTTTACACTTTTTTTGGTACAATTTCCTTTTATTCCACTGTCTGCTATTTAAGTATCCTATTAATCCTCTTTCTACTAACTCAATGACAATTTCAGAAATGTGTTGACTAGAACATTTCTATTATTTATGTTGGAAAAACAGACTACAGAGAGAAACAGAGCATTTAAAATTTTGTGAAGAAATAAATGAAAAACAGTAAAATAAAAATAGCAAACTGACTTTTGGCTAAGAACATGCCATTTGTAACACCTCTAAGGAAAGTTTCAAATACTATTGCACTTAACATAATTTGAATGTGGTTTTAATGAACACATGTGTCATAGTCAAAAAACAAACAAACAAAAAAAGCAACAAAAAACTTAGTTCCTGGTAGTTTAACTTATCCAACTTTTATATATTTCTGATTGTTTCCTTCATTTTTCTTAGGAAATTCAACTTCCTTAGTGTTATTTTAAAATTGACTCACTAGATTACTTGGAAATTATAAGGCATGAATTTATCTAGCAGAAGTTAAACAATTGACTGTTATTTAATCTGTTTCCCAAACTTAAAACTGCATTTTGTCCTTTGTGTTTTGATAACAAGTTCCAATCTTAAGCAAAATTTGATTTTGCTTACCGAAATACATAAACATCAAAGATTTAGAGTTCCCAGAAATTACATTTTTCTTCAAGAATCCAGTGAGTTTTCTCCCTGAGTGACAGTATACCAATAACATACTGCAAGAGAATGAACATGATAGCTTTGTCCTTCACATTTTTGTTTTTACTACCTGTTTAGGTAATCAGTACAGCCTGCATGCTATTGCTTATATCAATTAAATCAGGTCAAAAGCATAACAGCAGGAAAAAGAGATCAGTCAGTTACCATATGAAAACCCAAGACGCTGGGGCACCTTATGGTATGTGCAAACAATTCACTATACAATTTCTGGAGAGAGAAAACTGGCATAATGTTGAATGCTGTTTTCCTCTGGGTAAAATTTTAATTAAAAAAGCAGCATGGATACAGGTTTTAGATCTTCACTATTCAAATAGCTTGGATAGCTGTTTTGAATTTTAAAATCTTATAAACTATTTCTTAAAAAAAAAAAATTAAAAAAAAATACTTCTGTTGTCTTAGTCTTAGAACTGTTTATAATAGGACTGACCAAAATTTATGAGTTGGCTGAACCTTAAAGTACATCATAGCAAAACTCAAAAACTCATGGAAGGGATACTGAAAAAGTGCAATGACTTCTACATCAAACTATCAGACTTTAGAAGCAAACACCTGCTTTCATATCTGCAGGATGAGGATAGGTAGCTCCTGTTACACAAATTTTCTTTAATTCATCAAGGGTGTCTGAAGTCCTGAATTCTTTTGCCATTCACCTGAGTGTGGTCAGACCCATTTTGGTCTTACTAAGGACTCATGCAGATGGGCCCCTCTCTAATCATACAGCTCTATCATATGGTGGGAACAGAGAGGTTCACAGAAGACCCATGTGTCTGACCCTCAAACTGTATGTCTGTGTAAGCAATTCTGCATGTCGTTTTATTACACTTCTCTGAATTCAAGGATGACCACATTTGTATTTTTGTATTCATATAGTACATTTGTGTTTGCAAAATTTCATCAAGATATGTAGTAGCCAATTGAAAAACAAAACAAAACAAAACAAACAAAAAAAACCACCATGCATTTTCTTTATGGACTGTTTTTTCCTTTATCAGTTTAATATGGTTATTAGAGGCACATAAGCACTTAATAGGCAATTATTCAATTTGTGAGGCACTGTTTATTTATGCAATGGGTAAAAGCTTTGTTAACTCTGATTTCTAGTGCTTGGAGTTATATGTTAAAAGAATATATATATACATATATATTCTTTTCAAACAAAACATCACTTTGTGCTTACCTTTGGACAAATAAAGGTATGCACGTGCTTAAAAACATACAGATGTAAATACAATGCTAGGTTAACCTCAGTGGTAAAGGTCATGCATTTTAAAATGTCAATAACAAGAGCCAATATGAGGAAAAAGGAAAGGCTTACCTTATCACTTGTAAGAGAGGAAAAAGGAAAGCAAAAATATTCATGGTGTACAGATAAAGAAGACACAAATTATACTCTTAAGATGGATTCATTAGTGCTATTTTTGACATTTAATAGTTAGACTTCTAATTCTGAGGTAGTCGTCTATACTACTTTTACAGTAGTCAGAGACACAAACAAGTCATCTGGAAAGTTATTTCATCTTAAATATGTGTCTAAACCTGTCCTGAAAGTTCAGCTTCTGGTAAAACCTCTGAGACCTGTGTGTGGTCTAAGGTCTCAAACCTCTGAGGCCTGAGTTTCTGTTCCAGATGTGTTTACTCCATGTTAAAAGTAAATCTGATTCTTCTTTCATTTCCTTACTTAAAATAAAATAAAATAAATTAAAATAAAATAAAATAAAATAAAATAAAATAAAATAAAATAAAATAAAATAAAATAAAATAAAATAAAATAAAATAATGAAATGAAATAAAAAGTATGTCTATATGTATTTATTTATTTTAATAGAAACAAGCAACAAATGCATGAATTGGAAGGGACCAGGAACTTCACCTGGACACTTAGTAGATCTGGATATCAAATCACACATCCACATTATTGGCATCAGGTGCACATCACCCATTTGGCCTAAATATTGTTGATAATATGGCTCTGGATGTATCTACCTCTCTATATTGCTTTCATATCCCATATAGAGTTGCAAATCATCTGGAAACATAAATAGGTGTCTGAGCTCTCATTATAGTCAAAGAAGGTTAAGGATCTAGAAACTTCTTGCACCATATGGATAACTAGCCTGGATTGAGATACTTGGCTCCCATTTCATACATATCATACATCTTGCTAAAAAAGAGCATTGTACAGACAGTGTTCCTGTGCCATTTCTAACAGTGCCTTGCACATATTTTAGTAAGTATGTACATATATATATATAGGAATACGTATAGCCAAAGAGCTTGCTTAAATATATGTTTCTCAAGCTTGTATCTGTGTAAAGCCAGGGCTCCATTTTAGAGCCAGTTGTCTTTAATGTTTTCATAAATTACTTGGATGTGAGACTAGTAAGTGTATCGAGTAAGTTTGCAGGTGATACTAAATTGAGAGAAGAGGTTGACTCTTCTGAGGGTAAAGAGGCCTTACAGAAAGACAATCTAGAGGCTGAGGAATCATCAAAAATATGAAGTTCAACAAGCACAAGTGTTAGGTTTGGCACTTGGGAAAGGGCTATATGTACAGACTGGGGGATGAGATACTAGAGAGAAGCCCCAGAGAAAGGGATCTGGGGTTTTGGTCAACAGCAAGTTGAATACGTGTTAACAGTGAGCTCTGGAAGCCAGAAGGGCCAACCAAATCCTGGGGTGCATCAAGCATGGCATTGCTAACTGGTCAAGGGAAGTGATTGCTCCACTATGCTCTGCACTGGCGTGGCATCACCCTCCGTGCTGCAAGCATCTTTGGGTGCCACAATATAAGAAGGACATACAACTATTAGTGAGTGTCCAAAGGAGAGCTACAGAGATGGTGAAGGGTCTAGGGGGCAAAATGTATGAGGCGAAGCTGAAGTCACTTGGTTTGATCATTCTAGAGAAGAGGAGACTGAGGGGAGACTTCATTGCAGCCTACAACTTTTTCACAAAGGGGAGTGGAGGGACAGGAGCTGATGACAGAGGCACTTCTCTCTGGTGACACTGATGGGACTTGAAAGAACAGCATGAAGCTGCATCAGAAGTTCAGGCTGAATATCAAGAAAAGGTTCTTCACTAAGAGGGTGATCAGGCACTAGAAAGGGGTTCCCCAGGGCAGTGGTCACAACAAGCCTGCCAGAGCTCAAGAAACATTTGGACAATGCTCTTAGATATATGGTCTGATTTTTGGGTGGTCCTGTGCAGACTTAAGAGTTAGAGTCAATGATACTTGTGGGACCCTTCCAACTTAGGATATGCTATGATTCTATGTTTCTAATATTAGTAATTATAGAAGTATAGTAATAATCATTGTTATATGTTGTCATAATTGTTATAAGTTATTTATTTAATATCCGTAAGAGTTGTCTTGGTTACTACTAGAAATATGGACTTGAGGACTTCCTGGGAGACATAGATTAGAAAATTCCACCAATATCTGTGGTGGATCAGATCTGATCTTTCCTTGTATTTATAATTTATACTATCAGATTTGCAAATAAATACAAAACTCAAAGCTTAATCTTGTAGACAACAACATTGAATGTCCAGTTTAAGGTCTCTTATGTACTTGCCTTGTTGTTTTCCAGATCCATCATTCCCTCTTCTGAAGTAGAGATAAGGAAAACCTTAATTTATTTGTGAATGCCATCAAAGGTGAGAAGAACTGTTATTTTGTATTGCAACAGTCCATTTTCTTGGACTGTTTCCTACTCTAATTGTCTGGTACTGTTATCCCTGGACTTTTATTTTCTAAAGTTCTGGACATCTGTTCACCAAGTTCAAACCTTCTCCTTTATGTCTTCCTTCAAACCTTTATGTTGTTTTTGTTCTAAATTAAAATATTTCTCTACAACTGCTTGATTTCTTACAAACAGTGGAAGTTACTAATCACACCACAACCCTTTCTGTATGACTGCACTCTGCGTCACATATCTTATTCACCATATGATTTAGTCAAAAAAATGTTATTGGTTCTGTGAGAACATTTCGTATTTCCTACATAACATACAAAAACTACAACCAGACATAAAATGTTCAGTTAGAGAAGCCTTTTGATTAATGTAGGTAAATAGAGTTGACACCTAAACCCAGAACATTGGTGGGTTGGTTTTCCAACCGACCCATGTTTCAAAACTTATCTCTATCCAGAGTGTGGTTATCACAATACGGGAGGGGAGTGGGGATGGGGACAAAAACACCCAAAGACTTTTTACTGATAAACCTGATACAGGTTTATATATAAATTTATATGTTTAAAAGTTTAGATATTTTAGTTTCTCCAGGTTTTGAAACACTTAGCAGTAATTTGCACTCTGATGCTTCCAAGTAAAAGCCTGATAATAATTTTTCTTGGAAAAATTGTTCTACTTTAAGGCATGTTCTCAGAATTATTTCTAACTTATAGCAATACACATAGTCTTCTTATGTGCCACATGTCTCCACCAACTGATAGACGTAAAAATCTTTCAAGGCTACATCTAAAATACTTCTCTGCTAACAATGTTGAAAGTTTACTATGAGAATATACAGACACAAAAAGAAAGCAGGTTCTAATTGTATTTCTGAAGAAGCATAGGTATGGTTTCTGATTAAATTTTCTCACCATTGTGTAAAAACAATTTTAAAGTTAAATAAATATTTTATATGGAACACACTGCAGATATCTCTTGCTATTCTTTTGGGCAGTGCTGTTAACAAAAGATTTTTCCACAGTGGAACATGTACCTAGTCAGAATTTTGTTTATATGAATTATACACACATATAAACTAAGCATACAGATTTATGTTTTGTGTGACCCTTTTAACTCTCTGTACTTGCTGTTAAGTTGTATATTTTTCCATAGGAGCACTGTAACTCATAAGAAAATGACTAACGCAGAAAACTCAGTTAAGTCTCAAAAATAGGCATTAGTTCTGAGGTCTGGTGCTCCTTTAGGGAAATCAAAGTTTTTATTGCTAGATAAATTAGTGTTTTGAATGTATGAATACAGATGCAGTTTGCAAATTTGTCACAATCTGTCTTCCAGCAGAAAGAATTTATACTGTATATAGTAATGGAAAACAGAAAACTGCATATTTCACTAAATTGCAGCTGTGTATGGTAAGATTTATATGGTTGTTTTGTGTCAGTGAAACATGTAGGTCTACAGTATTTCAGTTCAATATTCCACACAGAAAGGTGGTAATCTTATTTTAAAGTTAATTTATACTTGTTAATAGAACAAATAAAATATGGCATTTGTTGTAGGGAAAAAAAAAAAATACATAATAACTATGTTTATAAATGTTTTACAGCAGAAGATTACTGTGATAAAAATCTTGTTCTTCTCAATACAGGCTAGACAGACCATATCTGAAAATTTCCAGCCTGCAAGCCATTTTCTTAAGTCAGTCTAAGGCCTAATTCCTAAGTGTCTACTCAGTGAAGAATTAAATGTTTTAGAGGACTGGTATATCATGCTAGGTGGCCAATATTAAAAGAAATGCCCCAAATAAGTGATAAAGTCACACTTTTACTTTTATTATAAAAAGTTAATTTAGAGATTGAAAATACTCAAATAATAAAAAGCTGCACCCAGATGACCAGTTTCTTTTTGCTTGCATGCTTTCACTTAATGGACTCCTATGTTTTATTTTATTTTTCCCTGTCAATTCTCTTACGGCAACCAGCCTTCAAAACATGAGTTAACAGGATTTTTTTATTATTTTTTTCCGGCTGTGAAGTATTGGATCCAATTACTCCAAGCAACTAAAACCAGAGTTTATTTTAATAGGATTTGCAGTAAAACAAGGCATATAAAAATCAGTTGCATAGGCAAAGAATTTTTCATCTTTAATCATTAAGCTACCAGTACAAATTGAGCCCTGCAGTTATTTCATTCCCAAAGGAGATCAGAGATTTAAAGAATTCACAGGATTAAATATTTGTGTTTGAGTGAACATGCTAAGTGTTTTTTTGTGGTTGCTATCATTAAAACTGTATTTCAGTACTTTATTTTAAATGCAAACAATGCTGATTCTCTTTAAATGATAACTTGTAACTCTTACTAGACATAGAGCATTAAGGGCATCTGTGTTATATTACCACCCTTCCCACAGATGCCTACGGTTTGTCTGGTTTCTAATGCATTACTACTATTTGTCAATATGGGCAATTTAAACAGCCTTTTTTGTTTAGTGGCAAGGAGCTACACAATACAATCTGTTATTTCTATGACAAAAAAGATATATTACTGGGAAAAAAAAAAAAAGTGTTCTTCCGCTGCAATATATGAACTCCTGAAAATCAAAATATGCTCTGTCCAAATTATTCAAAATATTTGCCAAATGCTAACAATTTGTTTTCCCATGGGAATGTGAATGTAGAAGAATTGAAATTTGTATTACCGTGCTGTTGAAAGAGACAGAAATTAACAAATGGATAAAAAAATACTCTCTGTTTAATGAGAGAATTGCACAACAATTTAGCTCAAATATAAGCAACATGGGGTCAAATGCAAGTCCTGCATAAAGGGATTAACACTTCTTCTAGAATAAAAGATGATGCATTCCCAATAAATTTTTGGTTCCTGTGTAATTAATATATTTCTGTATGCAACAAAGATATTCCAGAGTCTGAAACAGATTATTCGCCCCCCAGCTAATTATAACACCTAGTGGTCTGCTAATCTAATGTTTTAATTTATGTTAAATCCTTTTATTTTTCTTTTTTTTCCAATAATCTTCTTCTCTCTGTTTCAGCTACTACAGTGACTTATGTTACACCTCTTGTTGCAGATGAAATATGGCAAAGAAATATTCTTTTTTATGGTCTTAATTGATCTTCCCTTCTATTCCCTTTTTTAGGCTATCAAGTTACACAACAAAATTAGGCAATGCTTCCCAGTGAAGGGTTAAAAATTTCAATAGAGTACTGAATCTGTCTTTTTAAAAATAGACATGAAGGATGAGAATGTTCTGAGTTTCAGTATTTTAATCTTATTCAAAAGCCTTCTAGGGATGTATTCAAGACTCAAGCTGTTGGACAGTCACATAGAGAACAACACATGCTATTATCCTTATATATATTAAATAAGCTAAGAAGATGTCAGCCAGATAGTAAATATATCAACATTTTCCATTTCAATTTTATATATTTCAATCGATACTCCTATTTCATAGTAATTAATTTAAAATAACATATATACATATCCCATATTTAAATGAATGTTATATTTTAATTATTTACTTATTATGCTACAAATTTTTTATCTTGTCTGTGATATCTGTAATTATAATTCACTTATAGGCAACATTTTTATATGGCCCCCACTCAAAAGCCTGTCATGTAGGCTAGAATGTATATAATGTTTACATTTAAATTAGGGACTATAGCCATTTTCAAGAGCAGTTCATCTCCTTTTAATATAGTCATTTAAAATTAGAGAACTGAATAATACCCTAACATTCCCTGTTCTGCCAAATGATTATAAAGACAGACTAGATGTATCAGAATTTGTACATTATTAAACTGAATGCTGTGTTTAGGTTATATATGCAGAGTTGCCTCACCCTGACCCAAAATTTTACACATTCAGGATTCCATGTCCAACTCAGTTGTTCAAGTATCCCCAGTAAAGGGATCCCAGGAACACTTGGATTCAAATGCCAATTCCTGTTTTGGAAGTTTAGCAGTTGTTTTGGAAAATATTCCCCTAAATGTTCATACAGTCTTCTCATCTATTGTATAGGAATCATTGACAAGAAACTCTAACTAACAGATCTCTTGGAAAGCTTGTATAATAAACATTTTCAATGGTATCATCCTTGCATGAAGGCAATGGTACTGATAGGGTTATCCCAATTCATGATTATGAGTTTTGTATAAAGAAATCCAGATGGACTGGAATATGTACATGTGTAGGAGGGCAAGTGCAGGGAGTGCCTGAGAGAGAGGCTGCAGATGGTATTTGACTGTTGAACTGAGAATATGTATCTGTAATTTATCTAGAAGATGAGGTAAACAGCACATTAATTAAATTTGCAGATTATACTAAATCGGAAAATGTTGCAAACACTATTGAGGAAAGATATAAAACAAAGTGACCTAGAAAAGTTTAGATACATGAGCAAGATTTTACAAGATGAAACATAGTCAGTCTCACTTCAGTGCCTGCTAAAATTATGGAGAAGATTATTCTGGGAGTTATTGAAAAACACCTAAAAGACATTGGTCAGAGCCAGAATGTGTTCACTAGGGGAAGGTCATGTCTAACAAAATTAATTTCCTTCTATGAAAAGATCACCCAGATCGCTGACCAAAGGAAGCAAGTCTATGTAATCTTTCTGGATTTCAGTAAAGCTTTCAATACTGTTCACTGTATCCTTCTGGACAAAACTGAGCTTGGCAAGGGATGCAAAGAAAAACAGGAATGTATTCTATAGATACATTGCTCAGAAAATAAAGGCCAAGGAGAGTGTACCCCCTCTGATGGATGAGAAGGGTGAACTGGTAACAACAGACATGGAGAAGGCTGAGGTACTCAACAACTTCTTTACCTTAGTCTTCACTGGCAATCAGGTTTCCCACGTCTTTCATTTCCCTGAACTCATAGATGGAGGGTGGGGGAAAAAAGTCCCACTGGTTGTAAGTGAAGAGCAGGTTCAAGACCTCCTGAGGGAACTGAACAGGTACAGGTTAATGGGACCTGATGACATACATCTCAGAGTCCTGAAGGAATTAGCTGATGTAATTGCCAAGACTCTCTCCATTATAACTGAAAATTCCTGACAGTAAGGCAAAGTCTCTGGTGACTGGAAAAAGGAAAAAATCACTCCCATTTAAAAAAAAAAAAAAAAAAAAAAAAAAAAAGGATAGAAAGGGACCCAGGGAACTAGACTCAGGGAACTACAGACCAGTGAGCCTCACCTTTGTGCCTGGAAAGATCATGGAAAAGATCCTCCTGGAAGCAATGCTGAGGCACATGCAAAATCTGAGTGATCTGAGGCATCCAGCATGGCTTCACAAAGGGTAAATCATGCCTGACCAATCTGGTGGCATTCTAAGATAGAGTGACTGCATCAGTTGACAAAGGAAGACTGACTGATATCATTTACATGGACTTCTGCAAGGCCTTTGGCAGGGTCCTATGTGACATCCTGGTCTCCACATGGGAGAGAGATGGCCTTGATAGGTAGACTGTTCAGTGGATAAGGAGCTGGCTTGAAGGCCACACCCAGAGAGTGGTGGTCAATGGTTCTATTTCCTAGTGGAGGCCAGTGACAAGCGATGTCCCTCAGGGGTCTATCCTGGGTCTGGGACTGTTTAATATCTTAATCAATGACATAGATAGTGGGATCAAGTGCACCCTCAGCGAATTTGCAGATGAAACCAACCTGAGTGATGTAGATGATACCAAAGAAAGAAGTGGTGCCATTCAAAGGGACCTGGAAAAGCTTGAGAAATGGGTCCACGTCAACCTAATGAGGTTCAACAGGTATATTTGCAGGGTGCTGCACATGGGCCAGGGCAACCCTGGACATGAGTACAAACTAGGAGAAGAACTCATTGAGAGCAACCATGCAGAGAAGGACTTGGGGCTTCTGATGGATGAAAAGCTCAATGTGAGTTGGCAGTGTGCGCTTTCAGCCCAGAAGGCAAACTGCATCCTGGACTACATTAAAAGAGGAGTGGCCAGCAGGTCATGGGAGGTGTTTGTTCCCCTCTACTCTGCCCTTGTGAGGCCCCCCTTGGAGTACTGTGGCCAAGTCTGGACCCTCCAGCACAAGAAGAATGTTAATGTCTTAGAGTGGGCCAGAGGAGGACCATGAAGATGATCAAGGGGCTGGAGAACCTCTCCTATGAAGATAGGCTGAGAGAGCTTGGGCTGTTCAGCCTAAAGAAGAGAAGGCTCTAGGGTAACCTCACTGCAACCTTTCAGTACTTGAAGAGGGCTTATAAAACAGATGGGGAGTAACTCACAGAATCACAGAATCACAGAATTTCTAGGTTGGAAAAGACCTCAAGATTATCAAGTCCAACCTCTGACCTAACACTAACAAGTCCTCCACTAAACCATATCACTAAGTTCAACATCTAAACGTCTTTTAAAGACCTCCAGGGATGGTGACTCAACCACTTCCCTGGGCAGCCCGTTCCAATGCCTAACAACCCTCTCGGTAAAGAAGTTCTTCCTAACATCCAACCTAAAACTCCCCTGGCGCAACTTTAGCCCGTTCCCCCTCATCCTGTCACCAGGCACATGGGAGAACAGGCCAACCCCCACCTCGCTACAGCCTCCTTTAAGGTAACTATAGAGAGCAATAAGGTCACCCCTGAGCCTCCTTTTCTCCAGGCTGAACAAATCCAGCTCCCTCAGCCGCTCCTCGTAGGACTTGTTCTCCAGACCCCTCACCAGCTTCGTCGCCCTTCTCTGGACTCGCTCAAGCACCTCGATGTCCTTCTTGCAGTGAGGGGCCCAAAACTGAACACAGTACTCGAGATGTGGCCTCACCAGAGCCGAGTACAGGGGGACAATCACTTCCCTAGCCCTGCTGGCCACACTGCTTCTTATACAAGCCAGGATGCTGTTGGCCTTCTTGGCCACCTGAGCACACTGCTGGCTCATATTCAGCCGACTATCCACCAATACTCCCAGGTCCTTCTCCACCTGGCAGCTTTCCAACCACTCCTCTCCCAGCCTGTAGCTCTGCTTGGGGTTATTGCGCCCCAGGTGCAGGACCCGGCACTTGGCCTTGCTGAACTTCATGCAGTTGACCTCAGCCCATCAGTCTAGCCTATCCAGATCCTCCTGCAGAGCCTTCCTACCCTTGACCAGAGGGTAGGTGTCATCTGTGGGCTTCTGTGTCATCTGTGAACTTCTTGAGGGTGCACTCTATCCCCTCATCCAGATCATCGATAAAGATATTAAAGAGGACTAGCCCCAGCACCGAGCCCTGGGGAATGCCACTAGTGACCAGCCTCCAACTGGATTTGACTCCATTCACCATGACCCTTTGGGCCTGGTTTCCAAGACAGTATATACCCAACGAAGTGTACGCCAGTCCAAGCCAAGAGCAGACAGTTTCTTGAGGAGAATGCTGTGGGAAACAGTGTCAAAAGCCTTGTTGAAGTCAAGGTAGACCACATCCACACAGCACGTCACTTTGTCATAGAAGGAGATCAGGTTCGTCAGGCAAGACCTGCCTTTCATAAACCCATGCTGACTGGACCTGATCACCTGGTTGCCCTGTAAGTGCCACGTGATGATGCTCAAGAGAATCTGCTCCATGAGCTTCCCTGGCACTGAGGTCAAACTGACAGGCCTATAGTTTCCCGGGTCTGCCCTCAGGCCCTTCTTGTAGATGGGTGTCACGTTTGCTAGCCGCCAGTCAAATGGTACCTCCCTGATAGCCAGGACTGTTGATAAATGATGGATAGTGGCTTGGCCAGCTCCTCTGCCAGTTCACTCAGTACCCTTGGTTGAATCCCATCTGGCCCCATCGACTTGTGCACATCCAAGTGCCGTAGCAGGTCACCAACCAGTTCTTCGTGGATGGTGAGGGCCACATCCTGCTCCCCATCCCCTTCCACCAGCTCAGGGTACTGGGTATCCAGAGAACAACTGGAACAACTCTTCTCAATCAGATATTGACCAGATGAGAGGGAATGCTTTTAAACTAAGAGGGGAGATATAAATTAGAGTTTAGGAGAAAATTTTTCATTTGGAGGGTGGTGAGGCACTGGAACAAGTTGCCCATAGGGGTTGTGGATGCCCCATCCCTGAAGGCGTTCAGGACCAGGTTGGATGAGGCCCTGAGCATGTGCAGGGTTGGTGGCATCCCTGCCTATGGCAGGGGGGTCAAACTGTATGATCTTAGAGGTCCCTTCCAACCCATGCCATTCTATGATTCTATGAAAATGACCAGAATACAATTAGATACAAGTATAATAAGATGGGTGAACTATTGGCTGCAGGTTCAGGCCCAGAGGGTTCTTGTAAATGGAATTACATCAGTATGGTGACTTGTCACTTGTGGGGTTCCCCAGGACTCTATTGTAGGACCAGTACTCTTCAATATTTTCATAAATGATTTGAATATAGGACTTTGGATGAAAGATTTGAAGTGTTGTTTTTTTTTTTATTATTATTATTATTCTATTTTTTTTTACTAAGTTCATAGACAGTATCAAATTGGAGCCAAATTAGAGAGCTGGGCAGTCACCAGCAATATGAAGTTTAACAAGAGCATTTGTCGGATTCTGCTTCTGGGAAGAAGCAACCCTGGCTATATATGCAGACTGGGGGATGAGATGTTGGTGAGCAGCCCTGCAGAGAGGGATCTGGAGGTTTTGATTGATGGCAAGGTGAACATGAGCCACATGAGCAGTGTGTCTTGGCAACCAGGAGGGCCAACTGTACCTTTGGGTTCATCAAGCACAGCACTGCTAGACAATTAAGGGAAGAGATTGTCTTGCTCCACTCTGTGCTGGTGTGTCCTTACCTTGAGTACTGTGTGCAGTTCTGCACCACACAGTATAAGAAGGATAAAAAACTGCTAGAGAGTGTCCAAAGGATGGTTACGAAGATGGCAAAGAGTCTAGACAGAAAGACATATGAGGAGTAGCTGAAGTCACTTGGATCGTTCAGCCTTGAGAAGAGAAGACTGAAGGTGATGTGGTCTACAATTTCCTCACAAGGGGGGATGGAGGGGCAGTTGCTGATCTGGTGCCCACAAATAAGACCTAAGGAAATGGCATGAAGATGCAAAAGGGGCAGTTCAGGCTGGATATCAGGAAGAGGATCTTCAATGAGAGGATAGTCGGGAAGTGGAACAGGCTCCCCAAAGCAGTGGCCATGACACCAAAGAGCCTGCCTGGGTTCAAAAAACATTTGGACAGTTTTCAGGCACACGATCTGATTGATTGATTGATTGATTTTTGGATGGTCCTCTGGGGACCCAGGATTTGGACTTGTGGATGATCCTTGTGGGTCCCTTTTAACTCAGATATTCTACAATTCTGTATTGACTAGTATTGGCTAAAAATATTAATTTTCTTAGAGACTGTGAAAAAAAAAAAAAAAAAAAAAGTTCCTTTTAGTCTGAAAGATCAAATTGTTCCAGTTGTACAGGAGATGTGTATTCTATTAGGTGGACAATGAAATCCAGGAACTAAGAATTGCACATAAAAACATAGCTTTAAGTACCTCATTCCTAGAATAACAAAGAATCAAACAAAACCAAAACAAGCAAATAACAATCAAACAAACAAACCAAAACAAACTATTTAAGAACTTTAGTTGGTCTAAGTGTTGACCTATTTGCTCTCAAATTTGTTTTGTGTAACCTCTTTTTTTTACTGTGTATGTTCCTTTTTTGGATGTTTATCAGCTTTGAGAGCTGTTTTAAAGTTGTTTTTGATTTTCTCAGTTTGCTATACTGTGTAATACTCAGTTATTATATGATAGATCTTATGCCTAATCTCTTATTTGCACTCAGCATTTCTGTCATCTTTGTCTTTCAGGAACCATCGCTTGGAAACTATTAACAATTATACTTTTTACTTTTCTTCCTCAAAGACACAATCTGTGGAGGAGACAAGAAATGATACCTTTCCCTCCTCCTTCTCCCCCAGGCCAGTTACAATAGCTCTTGAGTATTTTCAATATCCTGGGATGTTCAAACAAACATATTCTTGTTGATATGTCTCGCCAGTGTGTTTCTGGTTTGTTCTAGGGTTAAAGAACTGTTTAAGAACATAACCCAGAGAACTGTGTGTGGAATGATACGGACAGGCACCTAAAGGAGTGGGCACACTCAGTGCTTTTGAACTTTACCCCTGAACAAGGGCAGAATCCTGAAAAACTCATAAAATGATGGGAAAAACTATGCCATCACCATGGCAATTCCTATCTGATGCAAATTACTGCATCATACTTGGGCCTGGCCAAAGCTTACCAAGCCCTGTTTAACACTTTTCAGCACCCTCAAGGGGAAGAGAAGGTCTCTGAATCTGTGGCTTTACTAGAATGACCACAGGGATGATATGAGGAAGTGGGATGGAAAATCTACCTTCAACCTAGTGGCACAGATATGTGAGTTGCAAGGGAAAGCTGTGGCCAAAAAGGGTTCTTCCAGGAAAATGGCTGCTTTGGTTTCTAGTGGGTGGTTCCCCAGACAGAGTTGGAGAACTGATCTTCTTATCCTAATATAGGGACTTATGGTTTGCATTTGCAAGAATTAAGTAATGAATATTATGATCAGGACTAGAGGAGTCCTGCCTCCAGCCAGGTGGAGGACAGGGACAACTTGGTGTAGGTTCAGTGGCCTGACATATCAGATCAGACCCACATAACACCTAGGCTGTAGTGGACACTAGCGCACAGTGTACCCTAATACCATCAAGCTATAAAGGCACAAACCCCATCTATATTACTGGAGTGACAGGAGGATCGCAACAGTTAATTGCATTGGAGGCCTCAGTGAACTGTACTGGGAATGAGTGGCAAAAGCTCTACATTGAGACTGGCCTGGAGGCTCTGCATACCTTTAGCATAGATTAACTCAGAAGAGGGTATTTTAAAGACACAAAAAGGTACCAGTGGACTTTACAGTTTATGCGTAATGACCCTTGCTTTTTCAAATGCTTAGGTAAAGTTGCATCCACATTTCCAAAAACTGCATTCAGCACTTGTACTTCTTGCTTCTTCAAAATAAATAGTTTAAATAAGTAAACAAATTCATAGTCCTGCAAAACAGGGACAACAAGTCTAGATATCTTGGTATCTAGGACGCCCTTAATTATAATTGCATGGCTACATGGTATATTTATTTATATGGCAATATTTAATCTATATTATGCTTATGTTCCTGGCTGCATACTGACTTCAGCTTTACATATGAATTACAAACTACTCTCAATTAATCCAGGTTTGGTGTTTTCAGGCTCAGAAATAAACAGAGTCCGTAAATCTCAGTAGCAAACAGGTAAGCCGGTTTGCAAGACGATCTACAGATTAATGTATGCAGAAACTATATTTAGTGCTCAAGCCATAAGTTACCATGTCTAACTGTAGGCAGTTCATTGCAGACTGAGTTTCAAAGGGAAGATACAGACATCTAAGTCTCAGTCTGCAGTAAGGCCTAGGGCCTCTCTCATGCCATGAGGGATGGCCCCCTGTTCTGCTGGAAACGTGTCATTTTGCAGTAGCTGTGCCATCGAGTGGAGGATTTACAGGAAGAAATAAGAGGCTGCACAGCATCAGAGAAGATAGAATGGAAATAAACACGATTTTATCTGAGACATAACATTTTGAAGAGCCTCAGATCCCAACTGTAGGAGAGAAGCAGGTGGTGTCCACTCCCTCTGTTAAGGTCAACATAACCTCTGGGGAAGGGGAAAGATAGAAGTTGATGACTTCTGGCATCAAGAGGAAGACTCCTACCCCACCTACAAGTATATAAGGAACCTACAAAATAGGTCCACTGCACTCAAAATTGAAGAGGAGACAGAGGTACCTGCAAGCAAAGGATCTGGTCTATCTAACCTTAAACCATGTGAGACCACCAGGAAAAAACAGTAAGTCATCTCAATGGATAGCTCAATGTTGTGGGGGACAGAGGCATCCATCTGTAGACCAGATTTATCAACTAGAAAGAATTGCTGCATTCCAGGGGCCTAGATACAGAATGCTGTTAAGGAACTAGATGATCTGGTCTAGATGATCTTTGAGGGTCCCTTCCAATCCCTAACATTCTGTAACTGCAAAAGCTTGTCCGACCTTCTAACTGTTACGCTTTGTTTTATTCCACGTGGGCACAAATTATACTGGTAGAATAAATGTGGACAATATCGAAAGTGACTAGAGACCTCTAGGAATCAGATGACCTCCAACATCAACCATTCTGTGATTCTGTGGATTCAGTTTCATAGAAGAACTTTCCTTAAGGTCTCCTAATCAAAGTGAGAAACAGATTCAGACATATCTTTTTCTCAGTTTTGTCCTGGCTGATTTCTATATCCCTCCAGTCTGCAGACTAGATGCTGGGTAGCTTTTTGCCGTATTCCTATTATAATCCATAGGCAATCAACAGCTTCCCTTAAACCTGAGAAAACACCTACTTCTTTTTTTTCCCCCTTCCCAAAGGAAACATTCACCTTTACTTTGCTGAAGCCTCAAACTGAGCTGCTCTTAAACTGAGCAAGGTGCATAGACACATATGGTTGTAATGCCCCCAGGATCCCTTCCTATATCTGGCTGCAAAAGACATACTCTCAAAGCCCTAACTAAATGTCTGTAAAATTTTTACCATGATTGAAACTAATGTAACAGAATCTCAGTAACAGAAACAAAGATTTTTTAAAGACTGGTAAATATTGAGAAAAATAAAATCCCTGAATTATTGGCAAATTCTAAGGTCAAAGTGCTCGAGAAATGTTTTTGAAGTACATTGACTTCAAACTCTTGAGTAAGTAGTCGAAATGCATGTGTTCATACTTCAAAATATTTGGATTGCTTCCTAGCAGGAAGAGAAAGCTGTAGAATCCATTTATATTGAATCTCTTTTAGAATACATATTGAGTTTTTCTTGCTACACATGCAGAGAAAATCCACTTGCAAGAACAAGCAAGTGAGCAGTCACATCAGGAGACCATGCTTTCATCTTCCATTTATAGAGACTAAAATCAAATGTTCTGGTTATGTCTTAGTAGCCATTTATTCTCCTTTTCACAACTTTGGTGTCTTCCTGCAACATGCAGAGGGAGTTTGCCCTCTGTAGCTAAAACAGAACTCTGTGACAGCTCTAAATTAAAATCCTATTAATCCATATATAATTAATATTATTTTGCCTTGAACCCAACTAAAAGCATACTAAAATATTATAACTAACAATAGTATATAACTGTATAATATTTTAACACTAATATAGAGTGGTCACCTAAATTTTATTTAGGCATTTTATAGAAGTAAGTTACCAATGTTATAATGATGTAAAGATAACTTATAAGGACTGCAAATATTCAGAACATCCTGCTGAATGCACAGGAAAGATGACTGACAAAAACAAAAACAATATAAGGGACATTGGGAGCAAAGGAAACACTTTTTTGAAGGAAGCAGATGAATTGTATAAAAACATCAGGCATGGGGAAATTGTGTAAAAACATCGGGCATGAGAGAGGAAAACTAGAGAAGAGAGGTAAGACAATTTCATTTGCAACTTACCTTATCAAAGAGCTCTGAAGCCTGATCACCATACATTCAGTTTACCACCAAAGACCACAGCCATCAGTACTAACTGAATAATATGAACTCCACAATATTGTATTCTCACATCCATTTTAAAGAAGTCTTAAAGCCTTAAAGTTTTATACATTGATAATGATGATAATTAGTAAGGTATACGAAGTAACCATTAACAAAAAGCGTGCTGTTAATGAATGAATGAATTTAGGAAAGGTTAAATTTTAAGGCTGTCCTCATTTGTCTATCTTATGACATTGTTTTTAATTTCTAATGTTCAAATATATAGAGGTGTGTATATATACATATATATGTATGTAAACACCTTTATTTAATGCCAACACTTCTCTCTCAAGTAACAAACTCAACGATGTTGTAAAGGTTAAGCAATTTTATGTGAGATATCAGGATTCTTTACTTTGCAACATTCCATTATTATTTACCTTTACCATTAAGCAGCAAGAATTTGATTAGAGTATTCTCAGTACACCTCTGGTGAAAATTGTGCCTTGAGCTTTCTATTACTATGCAGTACACCCTTTCATTTTTGTGTGCATATGAAAGTTAGTTTTGAACAGTGATAAAGACTAGAAAAAGAAAGCCAAGATAATATTGCAGAGATATATGACTAAACCCAAATCTTTCTTTTCTAAGTGATTATCTGGTTTACAGTAACTGTGAGATAAGTGCTGAAAACCTAATCATTATCAGTAATTTATAATCACAATCAAAGCTTCAGTATCAGTCTTCAGTGTGAAATGATTCAATTTTCTTCTGAGCAGTTAATGTCTCACGAGTTTTCCATAGTGTCTGATGGCAACATTTTGCAAGAGAGTTTTTTTCTTCATATAATAGACAAAGCACAGACAGATTTTTATCAGACGACAGCTTACACAGTGGTGAAAATAATAATAAAAAGATATAAAACATATAGGTCTCTAATGTTTTTTTTGTTTGTTTGTTTTCTTTTTTTCTTTCATCATCACTGACCATAGTGGAACATCTGGGTTTTAAAGAGCTTTAGGCTTAGGGATGACATAAAATGGCACTAACATGGATTTATTTATTTATCCATTTATTTATTTACCTATTTATTTATTATCTGTGTACCTAGAACTGTAGTCCTAAATGGAGTTCTGCCATTTTACATTGACTGTGTTGACACATATTTGGCTGTGGATAAACTAGAGCATTTTTGTCTCATATGTCTGCCCTGGGGTGCTACTGGAGGTTTCTGTCACTATGATGAGAGCATATGAATGAAAATCCATTTCTTAACCAAGCCTAATGTATTAAACAACCTGAATTCAGCATTAGATTAACTTATTGTGACTGGCTACAGGCAGTTCAACAAAATGCTTGCAAACAATTCAGGTCTTTCTGGTCCTGCAGTGGCATCTTCCACATATGCAATAGGCAGATAGAGACAGGTTCAAATGTTCCAATGTAGCACGCTGCAATTTCTTTCTGACACAAAATCTCTTTTAGGAAAAGATCTATTTACAGTTTTTAGGGGTAAAAGTTTGTTGTTCCTGACAGACCTGCATGTTTCATTGTTTATCTGTCTTTTACTTTTTACCTGTAAAATGTTCTGTGTTAGAAAGCAAACTGAGCAATAAAAGAAACAAGAGAACAAAACACACTGCTACTGGAAAGGTATTAACATGCTGGTAATGGAGAAGTTGATAATAGAAGAATGTATTCCACAGTCATGAGTTATGCTAAAGAAAAGTTGAGAATATATGAGTCTGTAAAATGTAGTTCATTTTTCAGTTTACAGCTGCAGAAGCCAATCCCTGCTTGATACCAGGTTTCAGATGTTCAGTCAGCTATATAAACTGTACAGTGATGTGCAATAACTATAGACAACAGAAGTCCTTAAGCATATGAAATATCTCTTCAAAAGAAAACACACATAAATATTGATTTTTAACAATAAATTTCTGCAAAGCAGTTTTGAGCCCTTGACAAACTTAACCTCTGATCCTGAAACATTGTTGCAAGCACTTCTACTAATATAATACTCACTAAAAGCTTATCTTTATCTAGTGAGGATGTATCAAAGTGTAGCTCAATATGTAGTACTGATTAGTTCTGCAGAACCAATCCTTACATTTTTCTAAATAAAACATACTGAACTATCTGAGATTGTAAAAGGAATCTGAATAATATGGTAATATGTTTTCCATGTTCAATTCTTAAAAAACAGCTGAAAAGATTTTTACCAATCTTTCCAAAATATTCAGTGTTGAGGAGGGAGAACAGACAAGAGAAATGTGCTCTTGACAGGTAGTGAAATGAAGAGCATCTTAAAAATGCTGCTTAGAATGAAACCGCCATTCCAACCCAAATCATAACATCACATTACTAGCTCTACAGTCACTTGCTTCCTCCTGAATATCCCTTTGCCTTTGAATGTAAGCCTTTTATTAGACATTCAGCAGCTTTCCTGGGATGTTTGCTAAAACACAAAGGGGAATAAAGATTTTTAAACAATAAGTCACCTCAATACTGTTTGGTGGTAGATTAAACACAGAGATCACTGAGAGTAAAAACAGGATTTAACCTTCACTATCTCAGTACATATTCAGAAGACTAGAGTGCAGAGCAATGTGAGCATGCAGGCAGTCTGAGCAGGTGTTAAGATGACAATTCACAGACAGCAGAAAAAGGCACCTGTGTCTTAGGCATCCTCAACTGTGGATGGAGAACTATGGATGTTACTAGTGGAGTAACACGAATATTTTCAAAATCAATTTGGCTGTTAAGCTTCATTATCTTGATATATGAGACTATACATTGAGGTAGCTGAAGAACAGAAATAAGGTTTAGAGCTTTTTTTTTTTTCTTTTTTTTTTTCTTTTTTTCCGTTTCTCTAGCTTTATGTCCATTTGCAGAACCAAGGATTCAAATATACTCTGACTAGTTTTGAAAATTTTGAAATCTTACTGTCTCACCTGTCTGCCTCATTCTGTTGACAGTGAGTACCTCCTTTACCACAGCATCAACAGAGAATGGGCTGTGTATCTGGATGTCACCCATTTATGTTCTTTTTTTTCTTGGTACATATGGCATTCTCTGCCATTCTTATAACATGGTATGCATGTTTCCATCTGTTACATCTGGGAGTGTCTGAGACACAGACAAATCTCTCTTTCATTGCCACAGCTGCCAGAGGATGACAATTACCACCACAAGAGTGAGTAAATATAGCTAGTGAAAGAATTTTCAGATTCTTAATAGAGGATATGCTTTTGTTGTTGTTGCTTTTTTGTTTTTAAGAGACTGAGATGGCACTTGCATATGGCTTTTTCCTCCCTCACCCCAAATAAAAATTGTAGCAACCAAAATATTTGCAAATGGAAATAAAATTCATCTAATGGCTGTCATTAGGGAGAATAAAAGACAGGAAAATGAAATTGAAAAAGCAAATGTTTGTCCTTATCTTTTTGAAAGAAACATTTTAACTATTTAATTAAATTATTTTTCAGAATCACTACTCCTTAATTACAGGATGTTGAAAAATTAGTAAATCTCTCTCTTTTCACATTTTTTCCCCAGCTCTTGTTTTAAATGCCAATAAAGTTATTTGTTTTATTTTATTTTATTTTATTTTATTTTATTTTATTTTATTTTATTTTATTTTATTTTATTTTATTTTATTTTATTTTATTTTAATTTTTACAATTGTAGTTTACTTCAACAAACATTTTGTTGACTTCCAATGGCATGTTGTTATGTTGTAACAATGGTGGATGGATGTAATATTTACTTCAGAGTGATGTGATGATTGTTTCTTAATCATATTCATGTATGTGATATATGTGCAAGCACTACATTTTTTGGAAGACATTTTCTCTTTCTCTTTTCTTTTACCTTTTTTTGTGGTTGTCCCCTCAAACCTTAAAAATATAATAAGAAATGGAAGCTTATTACCCAAAGTATGCAATAAATGAATTTGTATGCAACATATCACTATAACTGTCATATGTATTTCCTTAGAATATATTTCTGGAGTGCAATAGAATTTAAAACAAAAAATTGTTCACAAGTTTATCTTTCTGGACTTCAGAGCACACAGTAAAGCTGCTCTTTATTATTGTGCTCACAACTTCAGAGCACCTTGACAACCTCTTTGGATTATTCAAGGCAGAGAAGTCTCCTTTTGATTTGAAAATCCTTTGGTGTAGTTCATTTCTCTTATTTTCTCATCCTGAATAATAACAAATCGTATTCCTTACCTCCAATTTTAAGAGCAGAGTATTCTATATCATGTTTCTGTCATTAGCAAAAATATTTGTATGCTTCTCTAACTCACCAGTTCCTTTTTTTTTTTTTTTCCCATTGTCAATGTAAATCTCAATCTTATATAATACATATGGTGTAGTATGTTACAAAACAAATGCTACCAGGTATCCCAACTCTATTAAAAATAAAATAAAATAAAATAAAATAAAATAAAATAAAATAAAATAAAATAAAATAAAATAAAATAAAATAAAATAAAATAAAATAAAATAAAATAAAATAAATATTTATTTATAATAAAATAAATATTTTATTTTTAAATAATAAAATAAAATAAAATGAGGGATAGGTCCTGCCTAACAAATTTGATTTCCTTTTATGATAAGATCACCCATCTAGTCAATCAAGGGAAACCAGCTGATGTGATCTTTTTGGACTTCAGCAAAGCTTTTGACACGGTTTCCCATAGGATCCTACCGGACAAAATGTCCAGCATACAACTTAACAAAACAATGGGTGAGCAATTGGCTGAAAGGCAGGGCTCATGGTAAGGGTTGTGGTAACTGCGGTCACATCTAGCTGGTGGATGGTCACTAGTGGGGTCCCTCAAGGCTCCATTTTAGGGCCAGTCCTCTTCAATGTTTTTATAAATGATTTGGATGTAGGACTAGAAGGTGTTATGAGCAAATTTGTCGCCAACACCAAACTTGGAGGAGTTGTGGACTTGGATGAGGGTGGAAAGGCCTTCCAGAGAGACCTGGACAGATTGGAGAGCTGGGCAATTACCAACCACATGAAGTTTAACAAAAGCAAGTGCCAGGTCCTGCACCTGGGACGGGGCAACCCTGGCTTTACATACAGACTGGGAGACGAGATGCTGGAGAGCTGTCCCACAGAGAGGGATCTGGGGGTTGTGGTTGACAGCAAGTTGAATATGAGCCAGCAGTGTGCCCTGGCAGCCAGGAAGGCCAAACATATCCTGGGATGCATCAAGCACGGCATTGCTAGTTGGTCGAGGGAGGTGATTGTCCTGCTCTACTCTGCGCTGGTGTGGCCTCACCTCAAGTACTGCGTGCAGTTCTGGGCACCACAGTACAAAGACATTAAACTGTTGGAGAGTGTCCAGAGGAGGGTGACGAAGATGGTGAAGGGCCTAGAGGGGAAGGCATATGAGGAGCAGCTGAGGTCACTGGGCCTGTTCAGCCTGGAGAAAGGGAAGCTGAGGAGGGACCTCATCACAGTCTACAACTTCCTCGAGAGGGGGAGTGGAGAGGCAGGCAACCTATTCTCTGTAAACACCAGTGATAGGACCCGTGGGAATGGTGTCAGGCTGTGACAAGGAAGGTTCAGGCAGGACATCAGGAAGAGGTTCTTCACCGAGAGGGTGGTTGAGCACTGGACCAGGCTCCCCAGTGAAGCAGTCACTTCACTAAGCCTGTCTGAATTTAAAAAGTGATTGGACTGTGCACTTAGTCACATGGTGACTTGATGATCCTTATGGGTCCCTTCCAACTCGGGATATTCTATGATTCTATGATTCTAAAATGAAATAGAATAGAATAGAATAGAATAGAATAGAATAGAATAGAATAGAATAGAATAGAATAGAATAGAATAGAATAGAATAGAATAAAATAAAATAAAATAAAATAAAATAAAATAAAATAAAATAAAATAAAATAAAATAAAATAAAATATCAGGGAATGGACTATTGTATGTTACATAACAGGACAAATATAACATTTTTAAAAAAATGTAGGTTCTCATCAAACAGGCAGTTTTGGATGGTTGGGGAAAGCTAGATATTATGAAACATTAGAAGTATTTTCCTGCTATTGTAGTCTGGTTTGCCAGATTGTATCTTATCTGTTCCATAGCAGCTGTCATCTCTGAGAACAAATGAACACACAATTTTTTATGTCAAGCAATAATTAAATAATTTATTGTGTAAATAGGTTAAAAGTTTACAATATAATTGTAAAAACAAATCCCAGTAGGTTAATGACTACTAAAGCTATATCTACCAGTATACATAACTCCACATAAATTCTCTCTGTATAAGATATGGCTGTATTGACCATTTGGCAGGAATGAAAACAAACAAGCAAAAAATAAAATAAAATAAAATAAAAAAACAGACCAAAACACTCAGTCGGTTTAATACAATAGTTTGTCTCACATAAATTTTTTATAAAGAAAAAATTACACTTTTAACAAAAATTGGGAATGGAAAGCTTAGGAATTGGTCACTCTCATTGAACTTAGAAGGCCTGTGTTTTTGTTTCTTCAGCTTCAAATATACACGCAAACTTACATTCAAAATTGTACTCTCATGTATATATACTTATGGATGGTACAAGATATGGACACAACTAACTACGAATAATAATAAAATGTGTAGCATCCTTAAAAAATTCGCAGGATCACCCATGATCTTTACTAAAAATGGCTGATGGCTGATACTGGTTTTTCCCCTTCTCTGACTTCTTCCAAAAAGTCTGAGAAGAAAACCTGATTGAGTGCAAAGTCTCAGACATGTATTTTGAGTTGGAGATAAGTAAAATACCTAGTATGTCTCAGGTCTATCAGATGCCTAGAAGTTTTCTGTCTATGAGAAAATAAGGAACTAATAACTTTGAGGCTGTCTTGGTGGCCAATAAAGGGAAACAGACATTTTCAGTGACTGATATATCTTTGGTGTCTTAAATTAGTCTCAGTCTGGTATGTAACTTAGAGTTACATCTCTTTCCATTAAATATAAGAGATAATTATTACAGTTAACTTAAGCTAGAAGTTTTAGATATAGTTAGTAAACCTAATAAAAACTATTCACAACTTTCAATAGAGAATTTAGAAGATCCATTTTTTTGATGTACTAGGAAAATTATGGAAACTCTGAATAACGAATGATTCAACAAGTACATGTATGCATACAGTTTCATCAAATCAAATTTATATCATCAAAACAATGATGGAGAGAATTTTTAAATGTAGTCACATCAATGGCAGAAGATTAACTGTACAAGACAAAAACAAGGATCCCCAGAGGAAGTGGTCATAACACCAAGCCTGCTGGAGTTCAAAAAACATTTGTACAATGAGAACCATGTCAGATCAGATATCCACTCTGCAGCCCATGGAGGAGCCCATGGTGGAACAAGTAGCTGTGGCCTAAGGAGATTGAAGCTCATGGAAATCCGATGCAAGAAGCATGCTCCAGGCCAGACCTGCAGCCCATTGAGAGGAGCAGGTTGTCTCACAGGAGCTGCTGCTCATACCCCTGCTTGGAGTAGTCCTTTCCTGAAGGAATGCAGTCCATGGTATGGACCCATGTTGGAGGAGTTCTTGAAAAGCTGCAGCCTGTGAGAACCCCATGTAGGATCAGTTTTGTAAGGACATCATCCTGTGGGAGGGACTCCATGCTGAAGCAGGGTAAGAAAGTGACCATAAAGAAGCAGCAGAGGTGAAGCATTATGTACTGACCACAATCCCCATTCCCTGCACAGCTCAGGGTGTGGGGAGGGGGCAGGAGGAAAGGGAGGCAGAGGAGGGTTTCACTTTTTCACTTTTAGTTTCTAACTGCTCTAATCTGTTATTAGCTAGGGACAATAAATTACATTAATATGCCTGTGCTGAGTCTGTTTTGCCCATGACAGTAATTGGTGAGTGATCTGCCTTATTGCAACCCATGAGCCTTATTTTCATCATATTTTCTCTCCCTGCTCTTATAAAGAGGGCAAGTAAGAGAGCACTGTGGTGAAGCTTAGCTAGCCATTAGTGTGAAACTACAATAAAGTGTCGGAGATAACAGAGAGTTATCCTGGAATCTCAAATAGCAGTAGGTACTTACAGGCAGGCAACCAAACAGAGCCTAGTGAAATTTGGAGAGATGTTTAGATAAGGTAGGCACCACCTATAACTTGATTCATCTGAATATTCATAAGCACAGAGCAGCATCTGAAATATCTTAAGGTATTCCACCTTACATGAGGATGCTGGCTCAGAACAGAGTGGATTTACTTTTTATTGTTGCTGCTGCTTTTTCCCTTTTTTGTTTGTTTGTTTGTTTGTTTGTTTGTTTGTTTTCCCCTCATCTAATACAGGTATTGATGTCATCCTAAAAATTCACAAACACTGGGCATATTCAGATGACTGTATCGAGGTTTTAAATCTTTTTAGCTTAAGTGGTCATCAGATTACACAGAACGTATGCTCACCATTAAATGTAATGAGAGTTTAAAAATCTAATTTATAGATGAATACCTACACTGAAACATGTAAATTTTGGGATCAACACTCTGAAGCTGGATTTCATACTTCTAGGTCAATTTAATTTACTTACCTATAAGTGTCAAATATTATGTGAAATGCCATGGGTTATTGAAGAAATCCATAGGTAATGGCACAGAACATACAGGAAACTTGCAACTTTCCAGCAATTACAGATTAGATGGGATACCCTAGAATGTCTCAAACAGCAGAAAACAGTCTCTGTTCCAGCAACTAAATTCCAATCTGAATGCTGAGTAACATAAATCTCAGCACAATTGACATCTTTGTGGCCAGGATTTTACAATACTTTGTGAGAGTTATTCTTGAATATTATTACTAAACTATAAAAGCATTTTGGAAACATATTTGTAATAAGAGGCCTTGTAATAACCTTATTAACAGTGGCCATTCTTACATTAATTTACCCTTATGTGTCTGAATAGACACTCAAAACTTTATTACCATTCCATAAATTTCAACAGCTGATTTTGTGTGTGTGTTGTATGTGTGCTATTAATTATTTAGCAGATCATTATTTTGTTTACCTTTGTTGTTGTCACTACAGACTTCTGTAGATAAATGTTTTGGGGTAATTTTGTCTTTTGAGCATCATAAACAGTAACAAATGCTTTTTGATTCACTTACAAATTATAAGAGAAGAGCCATGAAATTTTCCTAACCTTTTCTGTAGCTCAATAAATCACAAACAGACAAGAAAGTTAAGCACTGCTTCAGTGGAAAATCAGCAGACAGATGTAGCACACATTCCCCTCAAAATAATTCAGAACCTGTTCCAATTTATCAAATGCCTACTTTATCTGTCAAAACAATGTCCTTTCTCAAATAAAGGGCATTGTTTCTGCAGCAAGAAAAAGGTTCTGATGTATTGTTATCTGCAAATGGATGGTGGAATAATGGAACAACAGGCAGTGTTTCAAGCTAAGAGATCAAAGGGCAGAATACATTACAATTCTTGTTAAAATAAATTAGACTGAAATCATAATTTCAATAAAGACATTTATAACCTTAAACAGTCTCTGGAGTTTACAGATCCAAAGAAACAATAAGAAAATCCCTTTTAATATATTTTAAAGTATCTCATCCCACTGTGAGGACTCCAAATTTCAGAGAAATCAAGATTTACAGAGCTGTAATGTACATCTTGTGCTGACATTATACTATCTTGCATTTGCAGAGGAAATATTTGCAATTGCTTTATTCAGTTTTAACGTATTTGTATTATCATGATATAAAAACATTCACAGATTTCTAGATTAAGAATTTCCATAAGCAAAATATATTCATTTTAAATCCCACAAGATAATCTTGATCACTCAGTGTTAGGTGATATGTTATAATATTAAGCCACAATATAAAATTGAATTCCTCCTTTGGAGGAATTCAATTTTATATTTGGAGAAATCCATGTCTTCCAAATTTCACCAGCAAAAATCTAGAATGGAAGACATGGAGAAATCCATGTCTTCCAAATTTCACCAGCAAAAATCTAGAATGAAATCTATTTTCTCCAGTGTAAACTAGAAAAACAAACAAACAACCAAACAACAAAAAACTATTAATAACTTTCAATTAATTGAAAAAGCCCAGGAATATTGAGTATTCGTCAAATCTGTGTACTGAAACCTTGTTCTATTACCAAGTGACTGTAATACTCAGATACTTTCTTTAACCTAAACATGTCAGATATTTATAATGGTTTCTGCAGCCAGCTTGATCCCAAGCTGAACTGTGACAACTTTGCACTGATGTATCTATCTCCTCCATGATTGCATGCAGTTCTTTCTTTCTTATATTTCTCAATTTTTCAAATTCTTTTTTTTTTTTTTTTACATAATTGTGAGCTCTGCTAGTTCTCAGGTTTCTTTTCTCTGTTATGATACATTTTTAAGATCACAGAGTCCTCTAAATATGACTGAATCAACTTCTTTAGAAATGTATTCATTTATGATCAGCTGATGACAACTTCAAAATTTATAAATATCCTCTTTTTTTTTTTTTTTTTTTTAAT
Source organism: Netta rufina (assembly GCF_964035555.1). Classification (NCBI taxonomy): domain Eukaryota; kingdom Metazoa; phylum Chordata; class Aves; order Anseriformes; family Anatidae; genus Netta; species Netta rufina. Next base: position 41,538,904 of record NC_140123.1, on the reverse strand, counting down.
AAGCACTTTACTTACACCTTGCTTTGATATGGAAAATAGTATCTCAATTTTATTAAAAGAAACTCTATGATCAAAATCACAACAAAGTATAAAGAGAACAATTTTTTTTGAGTATCTTGTGATTGCAATGCCAGATTAATTTCTAATTGTACTAGCTTTTATTTCAGTGACATTCCAGTGCAAGGCAAAAAGTAAACTCATTCATGACATCTGTTGAAGCTCAGTTATGCCAGCTTTTACTGAGCTGCATAAGTAGGTGTCTGTATACGTAAATAGGCCAGCTGAAATCAGTTAGTCCTTATGCAGTACAATACTGACATCGAATTCTAGAATTAAGATCAACTAAATCAGAAAGATTACTAATATCAAAACTAGGTCTAGCCAGTGCAGAAGAGTAGAATGATGTAAAAAGATATGGTATTCCCAGTTGCACATCACCAGACCTTTGCTAGGGGTAGTTCCACACACATTGTCACTAATGTCACTATGTAGGAGAACTCCCTGGTTTGCTGCAGGCTAGCTTGAACTATTTAATTAAGAAATTTACACTAACACAACTGATTTTGCCCAAAGGGTGAAACTAAGGGACACTGACATGAACAATGTCAGTGACTATAAAACTGCAGGATGACTTCCAGCTAGTGGGTATTGAGAAGCAACTGAGCCATAAAAATATTCTGCACAGTATGGCCTGAATAAGAAGGGTTTGTGCATTTAAGTATCACAGATATGAAGTGTTAGGTTAGTAAACACAGACTAAAATTCAGTGAGAAATATTCAGATACATTCTTTCACTGATATTTGCTGCTGCAACAATTCAGAATAGCACGGGGTTTCATTTTTTTTTGTTTTTGTTTTGTTTTGTTTTTCCTAACAAAACAGCAGAGAAAACCCAAAATAGTTTTGTTAAATTGATAGAAACCAACAAATAAACAAAGAATCCTGATAGCAGAGTAAATATACAGTAATATTGCAAGGGAATGCTACATGTAGGTACATATTCAAAGGCAAATATTCAAACATCATTTCAAAATAGTCATATCCCCTATTTTTTGAAGAAACATTCAACACTAGTCACTGTCATTTTACTAAAACAGAGCAGAACACTGAGTTTCAAAAGTTATTCTATTAAAGGACTTATGAATAGATACATATTTCTGAATGATATTTATACTTATGAAAATGATGAAATGTGAGAAGTGAGAAACTACTACAAATGTCATTTTAATTTAATAAAGACGTTCTGTAGTTATTGACAAAGAAAATAGTCATTAAATAAAGATTAATGAGGAAACGAATTACATTCAAAGAATGTGAAGATGAAATAAAAAAGTGTATCTGGAGAAAACCAACCTTTCTCTTCAAGATATTCTTAATCAAAATCAGACACAGAACCTAAATTGAAATAGTTAATTAGGGCCCAGGCCTAAATCTCCAGATAACCAAAATGCCAGCTGAAATTACTGAGGTTTTCAGATGCACAGATGATTAGGAATAGGATGATCCCAGATCAGTACAATTCATTCAGAGGACCAGAATCTTTATTGAAATCTGACTTCGGCTTGTTCTGGAAGCAAGCTGGAAGAATATAAAACACCCGATATGAATATTGGCCAGATACTATCTGAAACTAAAGTCAAAAACATCAATTTTCATCCATGTAAATGGTTGGCAAAGAAACAATTTTTTTTGCCATAATTCTCTGCGGAGATGCACCAGAAAGTTTTCCTGATGCAGAGAAAGAAAATTAGGAGCTTGTTAACACCAGTCAGGTTGTGTTGCCCATTACATTCTGACCTCCATGAAACAAATGTAAAAGCGCTACTACAAATGAATGGATAATTGTGATGTGATAGCATATTTCCCAGGGAAAATGACATGGCACTGGGCATTAAACCTGCCATATTGAGAATATTTAAAGTACTCCACATCGAGTGAAAATTATTCACAAAACCACTATTGCTGTATGTGGGACACTTTCAGATTCGTATTTCTATGTGATATTTTACACAAGAAAATCATAAGGGATTTTTGTTTTGGTGCCGTTTCTTTAACTGCATCTTGCTTTTGCTTATAAGCAAAAAGGTGGTTTTTTTTGTTTGTTTATTTGTTTGTTTTGGTGAGGGAATTTCTCACTAATAGTTCAAAAAATGCAGTGTACATGTATAAACAACAAAGAGAAAAAGGTTTTTCCTATTTTTTACAAATAGCAGTTTTTAAACAGAAGTGATCAACTGTGCTTTCTGTATGAGAATGAGTGCTGACAAAAATAATTAAATAAATAGAAAAGTACAAAAGATAGACTTCTTCAGGAAGTTATAGTATTCGGAAATGTTTTATTCAATGATAGTCAAAAAAACAGGATCTTGCTGCCTTTTTTTTTTTTTTTTTTTTTCAATTAGAAGTAATAGAAGAATAAAATAAGCAGTATAGAATTGATTGGTCAAGGTTCTTCCTAACTATAGTAGAATTTCTTCACAAGGTGGTCAAAACACACATTTTTATCAACATTTCTCACCAAGACAATTCTGCTCAGTTATCATTTTTACTTTGAAAACTAGGTTCTTTCTTCAGAGATGAAGGGAAAATGAAGCCATGTGTATCCCTCTCTGATAAAAAAAAAAAAAAAAAAAAAAAAAGTGGTTTGTGGTTCATATTTTCATCATCTTATAACAGAAATTCACAGCAAATGGAGTATGAAACTGAACAGATACATAATATCCCTATTTTCCATTTGATGTTTATGTTTCTATCTTAATTAGGGTAAAAAGTCAGCAAGACTGTTTAATCTGACATCATTTAGAAAAATTACTTGAAAAATACAAAGACCTGTATACAGCTGGTAATTTAAGAGTTAACTATGACTAATACATGTACAATCAGGCTTATGAAAACTAGTTCTTTTTTGTTAAGTATTGGTCACAAATGGAGCTCCTTTTTCATATATCATTCAGTTGAAAAAGACAAACCAAGCCATTTCATTTAAATTTCAACAAAATGTGTTGAGTCTGGTAGTGTATAGTATCAAGTTAAATTGCTGCACAGCATGTTTTCCTCCAAAGTTGAAATTAATTGTGACATTCAGTAGATACTTAAACAAACAGTAAAAATGACAATTTTAGAATGAAATATTTTATGCCTGATTAAAAAAAAATATGAATAACTTTCTATTAGGAGTGTTTTACAGTTTTTCATCATTTAATATACACATCAAAACATGGAAATGTAAACTATGGATCTTCCAGTCTAATACACAGCTTACAGTAAAAGGAACTTTGAATATCCCCTTAGAGATTTCGGCAACGATTTTCCACTCCATTACACCAATTTCATACTGGGGTAAGTCCATTGATGTCAATGGTGTTACATCAGCTTAAAAACAATATGACAGAATAGAAGATCAAGGTTATTCAAGCTCTTATTTATGGTTATGGAAAATTACATACGCCTGATGTACATGTTGATAACAAGACTCTGTGTTGTTTTGTATTTCTTTGATAATGAAAATGTCCTCATCTACAAAAAGCAGAAAACTGAAGTTGAAACATAACAGGTATTTACCAGCTAAACATACGTAGGTGTAGACAGCAAATGCTAGTTATAAAATAACCACACAGTGTGACAGCTGCTCTACTACACTAACATTAAATGTGAGAAAAGTTTGAATAGAGTGAATGTTTAAAAAATGAAATCCAAAGAAACTATAAAACAGAAAACCAATAGGTTTGAAGTTCTGTCTACTCCTACATTACCTTAGAATTTTACTTTTATTTACTTTATGTTTCCAGAAAAGGTACCACATATATTAATGGGAATTTCTGACATATATTACTCTTGACACAACAGTCACCTAAGTAAAAATTCTGTTATATTCATAAAATGAACTATGAAGATGAATTCCTGTCAAGAACATAACACTGGTCTCACTTTCTGAATCTTCACTGTGGCTGAGAAAATGCATCTGAGAGAAACTTGAATCCCCTGTTTCGTGCAATGAACAGTTCTGTTTATACATCTCACCTTCCCTGTGGCAGATTATGTCTGGGACTTCTATGAGGAACTCCAGAGTCTCTGCAGAGTGACATCAACTTTTTTGTCTTCAGATTCTATCGCTTACTATAAGCAAAAATGAAACAGATGGAGACATAGTATTCTATCTCTCCCAGTCCATAATGTAAGTAAATCTATGCTGGAAGGACTTTAAGCCCTTAGAGATTTGTAGATATGCCCTCAAAACATCAAGAATAACATATACAGAGATAGGCATTATGGAAGAGTAGCTCTTTTATGCTCAAGCAGACCTGGATATCACTTTTCACAGAATCCTGTGCCATCTCATTAAAATTTTGATTCATGTTTTTTCTGGTAGTACTTTTAATTAGATTGTATCTGTATAGTAATTTCTGCCTAAGGAGAGTACTTTGCATTTCTAAATTTTGGAATTGTGTGCTTCTTCCTTGCTTGTCATTATCTAATTGTTTAAATATTTTTTACTACAGGCCAGTCAGTCTCATATCTGTGCCTTGCAAGATCATGGAGCAGATCCTCCTGGAAATTATGCTAAGGCACATGGAAAATAAGGAGGTGATTAGTAAAAGCCAACATGACTGCATTAAGAACAGATCGTGCCTGACAAATCTGGTGACCCTCTATGATTGGATTACAGTTTGGGTAAACAGGGGAGGAGCAACTGACTTCATCTACTTGGATTTGTGAAAAGCATTTGACACTGTCCCCCATGATATCCTTGTCTCTAAATTGGAGAGACATGGATTTGATGGCTACACTACTCAGTGGGTAAGAATTGGCTAGATAGTTGCACTCAGTGAGCTGCTGTCAACAGCTCAATGGCCAAGTGGAGATCAGTAGTGAGTGGTGTTCCTCAGTGGTCCTGTGTTTTACCGGGACCAGTGTTTAACTTCTTTGTCAGTGACATGGACAATGAAATTGAACGCACCCTTGGCAAGTTTGCTGACGACACCAAGCTGTGTGGTACTATCAATATGCTGGAGGGAAAAGATGCCATCCAGAGGAATCTGGACAGGCTTGAGAGGTTGCCCTGTGAGAATCTCATGAGGTTCAACAAGGCCAAGTGCAAGATCCTGCATCTGGGTGGGAACAATCCCAAGCACAAATACAGGCTTGGCAGAGAATAGATTGAAAGCAGCCCTGATGAGAAGGACCTGGGGGTGTTGGCTGATGAGAAACAACATGAACTGGCAACATGCGCTTGCAGCCCAAAAAGCCAACTGCTTCTTGGGCTGCATCACAAGAAGCATGGCCAGCAGATGGAGGGAGGTGATTCTCACCCTCTACTCTGGTCTCATGAGACCCTGCCTGGAGTATTTCATTCAGCTCTGGGGCTCCCAGAACAATAAGGACATGGATGTTATAGAACAAGTCTAGAGGAGAGCTACGAGGATGATCAAGAGTGCCTCTCATACGAAGGCAGGCTGAGGGAGTTGGGGTTGCTCAGCCGGGAGAAGGCTCTGAGAAGACTCTATAGTGACTTCCAGTACCTAAAGGAGACCTGCAGAAAAGCTGAGGAGACTCTTTGTTAGGGTGTGTAGTGATAGGACAATGGGTAAAGGCTTTAAACTAAAAGAGAGCAGGTTTAGAGTAGGTATTAGGAGGAATTTCTTCACTCTGTGGGGGATGAGGCACTGGAACAGGTTTCCCAGGGAAGTTGTGGATGCCCTGTCCCTGAAAGTGTTCAAGGTCAGGTTGAATGTGGATTTGAGCATCCTGTTTTACTGGAAGGCGTCCCTGTCCATGGCAGGGGTTGGAACTAGATGATATTTAAGATCTCTTTCAACCCAAACCATTCTATGATTCTATGATTCTATTATTCTATCATTCTATGAAACAATTTGAGTTCTGCATGACATTTTTCAATTCTAATACCAAAAGTGCCTTAGCTTCCTTTCCTCCGCAGCTTGTTATCACCTATAGGACACAACCTAGTAAGAACATGTGCTTTAAAGAACACAATTAAAATTGGTAATGGAAATATGGAATAGACCAAGGTCACTCTCTCATTTTTCTCTCTTCATTTTTACACTGTGATTGTGATTCTCTGATTAACACATTTTAAATACTTTTCCAGTACTAAGCTTCCACAACAATTTTTAGACCATTTTGCCATAGGAAAATATAACATGAGATTATTGCAACACTTCAGAATATGTGACATCTACTGCTTTTTCCACCCCATAAAGACTGCTTTATTTTACAAAGGTGAGTATTACATTGATTTAAGATAATTCTGTGAGTTGTTTCTTGTCACCTTAATATTTTGATGATTTTGTATGTGTGTGGGTTTTGGCTTAGTTGTTTTATTTTTGTTATGGTTCTATCTAGATGTTCCAATCAGGCTCAGAGATCAGAATGTTATTATTAATAGGAATTGTGAGCAAAGCTACTCTATATAAATGCAGCAGTATTTACTGCAGTTTTATTAAATGTGCTAGCTGTTATTTCTTCCTCTGGAATATTTAGGAGAAGAATGTGTAAAGTCTAGGAGTAATATATTTTTCTATCTTTTTTCTTTTTGAAGTATCAGCTTTCAATACCTAAAGTTAGGGGTTTACAGAGTAGGTGTCTACTTATCAGTAAGGAAATAGAAAATAAATACTGAAGTAAAAATATCCATTTGAGGTTGTAGAGTAGAAATCTACATGATGATTTCTTATTTCTCCTTTATGAAAAATTAGGCAAAATCAGACAAGACCCCCTATCAGATCTTTACTCCTGTTAGAAAATCATTTCAGGATGAACTCAATCACCTTCTGGAAACATCTTTCTTTCTTCTTTGATGTAGAGGAAAGAGTAGCCAAGTGTCTTACACTAATAGCTAACATTTAGATGACTAGAGTTAAGTAAGATGAATTCTATCCTGTATTAGTGATGTCAATTGTTTGATAGAATTATAATCATCTTGTGGTTCACATTTTGAATCAATGGAGCAACCATGGCTTGCCATGAAACAACTTCAGTGCTAGCTGGCTTAGTTCATGAAACAGCATTTTTTCAGTGATATATCAACACTTAGCAAACACTTTCCAAAAACATTTTTCTTGGTTAGCAGTTTAATATCTCCAGAAGTAATTGTGGTGTTTATTATTATTATTATTATTATTATTATTATTATTATTATTATTTATTTATTTATTTATTTATTTTTATTTCTACTGTTGGTCAGCTGGAGGTATTGAGAAGACAGTATCTTGAACATAATTTTTCAATGAAGACAAGTTTTTATATTGCGCTAGGTTGACTGAGTCTGGCTGCCAGACAATCACACGGCCATTCTCTCCCTTTCTATCTTCACCAGGGTAGGGGGAGAAAACAAGGTGGAAAAACTTATGGGTCAAGATAAAGACAGGAAGAGAATTTACCAATTAGCACCATCTGCAAAAGAAACTTGACTTGGGAAAAAGTAAATTAATTTATTGTCTATTAAAAAATACCATAGGAAAGTGATAAACAAAGACAAAAACTAAACTAAAAATAACTTCTCCCTCTTATGCTCTTCTTCACAGGCTCAACTTCACTTCTTCATTCCCAACTCCTCTAACTTTTCCCACCTGGAGTAACACAATGAGATGGGGAATGGGAAGCTGTAGTCAGTTCATAAAAATTTGTCTCTGCCACTTCTTCCTCCTCACACATTTTCCCTGTTCAAGCATGGATAATCTCCACGAGTTGTGGTCCTTTAGGATAAACCTGCTCCAGCATGTGTCCTCCAAAGGCCACAGTTCCTCCCTGGAGAACATGCTCCAGCATGGATTCTCCACAGGCTGTGGATCCTTTAGGAAGTATCCTTTGCTCCAGTGTAGGGTTCTCCATGGGCTGCAGTGCAGACATCTGCTCCACTGTGGCCCTCTCCATGGGCTGTAGCAAAATACTCACTCCATTGAATCCTTTTCATGGATTGAGGAGGAATCTCTGCTCTGACACCTGGAGCACTCTCTCCCCCTCCTTATCTGGCTTTGGTGTTTGTCTGCAGGTATGTTTCTCTCTCTCAAACTGCTGCCAAGTGTTTTGGCCTTTCTTAAATATGTCTTCCCCAAGGTGCCACTAGTGTGGCTTCTGGGCTCAGCTGTGCCCAATGGTGGGACCATTAGACATAGCTGGAACCAGACATGGCATCTCCTCACAGAGGCCCCCCTGAAGTCTCTCTGCTACCAAAACCTTGCCATCTACACCAAATGTCTCTATCTTTTTCTAAGAATAGATTATTTCCTACAGACAATATCCCACTTTTGTTAAAGATTTTTTGTTTGTTTGTTTGTTTTAAATCAGATATTTTATTTTGGGGCTCAATTAATTTTTCTTTCCCCAGGGACTTACCCTTAACAAACAGTCTGTCCACTTTCACTATTCCTCTCGTACAATTGTTCTCTTTAAAAAGTTAAACAAATAAACAAAGAAAGAAAAACAACAAAAATAACAAAAACCATACTGCTTCTTGCAGCTGCAGTAGATGTTGGCTTTGAAACTATCTTGGGTTCATTCTGCAATCATTCTTTGTCTTGGAAGTGGTTGGTCATATTAATGGGTGACTATAAAGGTATGGGCCACAGCCCTAAATGTTAAGGAGGTAACTTAGTTGTAACAGGCATTCTCTAACACCTGAAAGTTTCTTGATTTTTCTGTGAAGATCAAAGAGGCAAAATACATCTTCTTGGGATGTTAGTAACAAAGAAATCAAGCTTAATGTTGTTGTTAGTTATGACTACTTCGAAGTCATCACTGCTTATACTCTAAGTGTTATGCAGACAAAATAGCAATTCTGAGAGGCAAGCTGATGAATTTAGCTTCATCTTCCTCTTTGAGAATTTTCAGAATGGCTATAAACAGAGAACATTACATATTTTGTTCTGAATTGAAGGGAAGGAGGAGAATAACTGTATTTTCTTAGCAGTTTAAGCATCAGATGTCATTATTTTCTTGTGGATGGAAAAATACATGTATATTACTGTTAACAGTGCAAAAGTAACTAACGTTCACCATGATGGCAAGAAGGTTATATGAGGTCAACTGATATGTAATGAAAATATTCACAAAAAGACATTAGGGCTACATTTGCACTAAATAAAAATAAATAAATAAATAAATAAATGAATAGATAAATAAATAAATAAATAAATAAATAAATGAAACAGAGCATGGGTATAGGCACAAGATTTTCTAGGCTGAGTTGGAACAGGCTGCCAAGGGAAGTAGCTGAATCACCATCCCTGGAAGTATTCAAAAGATGTGTAGATGTGGTACTTAGAGACAGCGTTTAGTGGTAGACTTGGCAGTGCTATATTAACAGTTAGACTTGATGGTCTTAGAGATCTTTTCCAACATAAGTTATTCTATGATTCTATGTTCCTAAGCATTGTATTAAGCCACGGTAGCTAGCACTCTCACAGACATAGCTCAGATGCATTTCTGAAGATAATGTACAGTGATCACACAGTAGTTTCAGTGCGGATACCCTGTTTTGCATGCAAGGTAATTTATTGTTGGACCATATCATGTCTCTTGGCTTCAGAGCTAAAGAACAGATTCTGATGTATAATATTTAGTATTAAGTGCAACCTGAGAGACCAGGAAGCAGAATAACACTGATTAACAGTAAGAAGATTAACAATATAGAATCATTGCTTCACAAGCTACAGATTATAGAGCTTTACAGACTATTTTTTTAAGCTATTAAATTCAACTGAAAATAAATAAATAAATAAATAAATAAATAAATAAATAAATAAATATTGTTGGTTTTGTTTGTTTGTCTTGTGGTTTAACCTGTCCAGCAGCTAAATACCACACAGTCATTTGCTCACCCTCCCCCAAAATGGGATGGGGGAGAGAAACGGAAAAAAAAGCAAAAGTTTGTGTGTTGAGATAGAGTTTAATAGGATAGAAAAGAGAGGAAAATAATAATAATGACAATAGTAATAACAATGATGTGTACAAAACAAGCGATGCACAGTGCAATTTTTCACCATCCACTAACTGACGCCCATCCAATCCCTGAGTAGCAGTCCCCCCTGACCCCTGCCAGCCACTCCATATTAATTATTCAGCATGATCTCATAGAATCATAGAACTGATTCGAGGTGATTGGCTCCGGGGCAGATGCATTCTGCAGCGGAGCAGAGGATCGAGACAGGCAGGGCTTTTTTTTGGCATCAAGGCAACTCAAAGCAGCTGAGGGAGCCGCCAGGACCCAGCAGCCCTTGTGAGGGAGGCTGAGGAGGTGTAGGCAGAGCCAGCAGCCTCCCTGGCCATTCAAAAGAAGCCCCTAGGGAGCATGAGCAACCAGGAGCGTGGTAAAATGGACACAGGATGGGCAAACAGGGTGTGTCATGTCAGAAGGGCATGGCACACGTCAGAAGGGCATAGCAAGGCAATTTGCACAGGCAGGGCGAGTAGTTGGGGCAACCTCACTGCTCTTTTGCAGTGGTCTTTCCCATCAGTACTTGTAACCTGCTTGCAAGGAACCTGGCCAAGGTATCAACCAGGCAGAAAACCATGGCTTCTGCACCTCTTGCGGCCTCTCCAGCCACAGTCACCAATGTGGGTACTCAGACAAAGGGCTCGGGAAAACACACCACTGTCCAGGTCTTGGGCTGCAGGGTGTGCCCGAGTCTCCTGTCGGTGTCTGACAGCAGCAGCAAGGGGTATGCCTGTGGGAGGTGTGCCCAGGTTGAAGAGCTGCTCAACCAGGTTGCAGAGCTTCGGGAGGAGGTGAGCAGCCTCAGGAGAATCAGGGAGTCAAAGAGGGAAATTAATTGGTGGAGGTGTACTCTAACCTCTCTGAGACAGACTCACGGGCCTGCCACAGCACAAGTGTCTCCTGCTATGCAGAAGACAAAAGTTCCCTCATCCCACCACGCAGTAGGAGGAGACCCAGGCCAAGGGGGGGAATGGAGGCAGCTTCCAGTTCAGGGTGGTAGGTGAGCCTTGTCCCTGCCCACCTCACCTTCCCATCTACCCTTATATAACAGGTATGAGGGTCTAGAACACGACAGTCAGAACAACGAAGTAGATGAAAGCCTGTCCCAGTTGGAGAGGGTGCCTAAGGCAAGGAATTGCCAAAATTCCTTCATCTGCCAAAAAAAGAAAGAAAGGTTATTGTCATGGGGAACTCCCTTTTGAAAGGGACAGAGGGCCAAATATGCCAACCAGACCCAACCCACAGGGAAGTCTGTTGCTTCCCCAGGGCTCAGGTGAGAGACTTCACTAAGAAAATCAAGCACCTGGTATGGCCCACCGACTACTACCCGCTACTGGTCTTTCAGGCTAGTAATGATGAAGTAGCAAGGAGAAGTCAGAGAATGATCAAAAGGGACTTTAGGGCTTTGGGGCGACTACTTAAAGGCTCAGGGGGACAGATTGCTTGCCTCTGTCCTTCCAAGAGGGGGGATCGATGCTGACAAATGGGCTTATCACATTAACACGTGGCTTCGGGACTGGTGCAACTGGCAGAACTTTTTTTTTTTTTTGATCATGGGAAGGTCTACGTGACACTAGGCCTGCTGGCCTGATGGGATGCGCCCCTCTCAGAGAGTATGGATTTTCACTCAGTAGATGGAAGGTCTTTAAACTAGAGTCAAAGGGTGAAGGTGATAAAAGCAGGCATGCCAGTGATGAGCTAGGGGATGGTACGCTAGAATCAGAGGGATTGTGTGCTGGCGAGGTCTTTCAGTTGGCTCCACAAGGTGCTGTGTGTAAGGAGGCGCATTTGAAGTGCTTCTACACAAACACATGCAGTATGAGGAATAAAATGGAGGCGCTAGAAGTCTTGGCCCAGTCCCGCAGCTACAACATCATCAGCATAAGCGAAACCTGGTGGGATGAGTCCTGTGGCTGGTTTGCTGCAATAGATGGTTACAAGCTCTTCAGGAGGGACAGGCAGGGTAGGCGAGGTGGCAGGGTGGCAATGTGTGTGAAGCATGGGCTGGACTGTGTGGAACTTCAAGCTGGCAATGGCAAAGTTGAGAGCCTCTGGGTAAAGATTAAGGGACAAACAAATAAAGAGGATGTTGTAGTGGGGGTCTATTACAGACCACGCGGCCAGGACAATGCTGATGAATTATTCTTTGGAGAACTAAGAGATGTCTCAAGATCAATTCCCCTTGTCCTTATGGGGGATTTCAACTTGCCAGATGTCAACCGGGATTACCACATGGTCAACACGAGCAAGCCCAGGAGGTTCGTAAAACACCTAGATGATAACTTCTTGGTGCAGGTGCTAAGGGAGCCAACTAGGAAAGGTGCCCTCCTAGATCTGTTGCTGGAGAAGAGAGAGGGTCTTGTGGGAGATGTGGGAATTGGCGGCCATCTCGGCCACAATGACCATGAAGTGGTTGAGTTTAGAATTTATGGTGACGGAAAACTGCCACCAAAACTTCAGCCCTGGATATGGCAAAAGCAGATTTCAGGCTGCTCAGGGAACTAGTCAGCAAGGTCCCCTGGGAAACTGTTTTTGAAGGCATTGGCATCCATCAGTGCTGGTCACTCTTTAAGCACTGCCTCCTAAAAGCACAAGATCAGGTGATTCCAAAATATCAGGAGTCAAGCAGGTGGGGCAGAAGGCCGACCTGGCTGACCAGGGATCTTCTACTGGAGCTTATGGGAAAAAAAAGTATACGGCTGCTGGAAGGAGGGTCAGATGGCAAGGAAGGAATACAGGGATCCTGTTCATGTTTGTAGGGAGAAAATTTGTGTGGCCGAAGCCCAACTAGAGTTGAAGCTGGTCATGTCTGCGGGAGACAATAAAAAGATTGGTTTTAGATATGTGAACAGAAAAAGGAGGACCAAAGAGAACATCAGTCCGCTACTTGATGGGGAAGGTCTCACAGACAATGACATATGCAGACCAGAGACGTTTAATGCCTTCTTCACCTCTGTCTTCAACACTGATGATGGGCTTTGGGACCCAGGGTGCCCTGAGTGGGAGGACCATGATGGTGGAAATGACAAACTTCCAACTGACCCTAAATGTGTCCAGGATTTGCTGCTCTGCCTGCATCCATACAAGTCCATGGGTCCGTATGGGATTCATCCCAGGGTGCTTAAAGAACTGGCTGATGTCATCGTGGGACCACTCTCAATTATTTTTCAACAATCTTGGGAATCTGGACAGCTCCCAGTAGACTGGAAGCTGGGAAATGTTGTGCCAATCTTCAAGAAGGGTAAGAAAGAAGACCCTAGCAATTACAGGCCTGTCAGTCTCACGTCAGTGCCTGGTAAAATTATGGAGAAGATGACCCCTGAAGTTATTGAAGTGCACCTGGGGGACAATGTGGTCATTGGTCCCAGCTAACATGGATTCATGAGGGGTAGGTCCTGCATAACAAATTTCATTTCCTTTTATGATAAGATCACCCATCTAGTTGATCAAGGGAAACCACCTGATGTGATCTTTTTGGACTTCAGCAAAGCTTTTGACATGGTTTTCCCATAGGATCCTACTGGACATACTGGGAGGAAAACTAACTCTATCTTAGCCAAAACAAGGACTTTTTGTTTTTGTTTGTTAATTTGATTTTGTGTAACATGAAATATTCACAGAATCATCTAGATTGGAAGAGACCTCCAAGATCACCTAATCCAACCTCAGACCTAATACTAATAAGTCCTCCACTAAACCATATCACTAAGTTCAACATCTAAATGTCTTTTAAAGACCTCCAGGGATGGTGACTCAACCACTTCCCTGAGCAGCCTATTCACCTAACAACCAGCCTAACAACCCTTTCAGTAAAGAAGTTCTTCCTAATATCCAACCTAAACCTCCCCATGCACAATTTTAGCCCATTCCCCCCTCGTCCTGTTTATATACTGAACAAAATCTAAATCGGCTAACCAAATGCAAATTGTTCCTCAAACTAGACACCTTCTTTTCAACTAGGAAGCTGACAACTGTATGAAACAGTTGGAACCTATGTTAATCTGTAATATTAGATTTATTTTTTTATATTCTTGATATTTTTTAGAAGTTTTTTTTTTTTTTTTTTTTTTTAATTTAAACATCTCACCACCATCTTTTTTCTTCCTTTTTTTTTTTTTTTTTATTATTATCCTTTGAAGTCAATGGGAATAATGTCATTAACAGTACAAGGTAAAATGCTAACACAATATGAGATAAAATGAATGGGATGGGATTTGATTCAGTAGCTAATTTTTTTATTATTTTTTATTTTTAATGAATGGAATTTGATGGCATTACAATGGCTGCTGTTCCAAAGCAATTACAATTTATTGCTATGAAAATGAATAGGATACAATAGGTAACATAGCTTTTCGAATCTGGTAGATATCAAAGTTTATTTCAGATGAGTGGTTTGCTGCCTAATTCCTAATGGTTCTTTTGAAATCTGTGTTTTATATAGTTTTATTATTAAGTAGATGAAATATCTGATTTTTTTGTGTGTGTTTATAGTTTATTTATAGTTTGTCTTTCAAGGAAGAGGAAGTAGGTATCAATTCCCTTAAAATAAGACTTTGTACTTTTTTTCCCTCTTTTATTCTATTTTACCTTATTTTACCTTATTTTATTTTATTTTATTTTATTTTATTTTATTTTATTTTATTTTATTTTATTTTATTTTATTTTATTTTATTTTATTAAATACACTTAAGTTCTAATAGCTCTTTCATGGCTCCTAATCCTGCAAAAGGCACATACACATAAATCTACACATTTACAGAAATATCCCTATAAACATAAGTACTAAACTTTTTTTTTTTTTTTGTATTTGTTTTATATGTTTTATTTTCTATCTGTTCATCTTGTGAGTTCAACAGAAATGCTCTCCTGAGTATATCAATTCAAAGCACTGGTTTTCATGAAGGATATAGGGAGGATGTTCCCTGTATACTGAGCCTGCCTCAGTGGAAGTGACTCCTAACCACTTCCTAACTGCTGCGAGTCACATCCTTTAACAAATGAGGCAAGACTGAGCTAAGAGGGAGGTAATATGCAAGTTTTATTTCCCTGGTGTTAAAATAAAGAGGCCAAGAGTTGGAGAGATGAGACTGGTCTATGGTGACTCAGTGGATTATTCTGCAGTTTAGGACTCAGGAGACATTAAGACAAAATCTGGCTTGATAGAATGAAAAGGAGCACACAGATTGTCTAGCCTTACACACATCACATAAGGAAAAATAAGAATGTTTTGTGTTGGATGTACATTGAATTTGATTTAATGAAAATAAGTGTCTTGTAATATGTACAAGAGATACAGTTAATTTATTGTAGATCTCTGGCTTTAAAATACCTCAATCTACATATTCAAAGAAATGTCCCTGTATTGACAGAAGAGCAATAGATGATGGACTTCAGCTTGCATATCCCTTTACGGTAAACAAAGTCACTGAAATTAATAATATTCCCATCATCCTTGGTCACTTTACATTTTTAAAGGGCTTGGAGGAAGTGTCCTTATAAGAGAAGCCCATAAAGTGAATTATTCCAATAGGTGATAAGGAGGGAATGTGATTCCATGGAAAGGTCTTCCCTATGGATCTCCTGGTTCCACACTGAATCCAAAACAATATTCCATGTTGTATAATAATGAATTGCTGCCATGTAGTAACTGCAAAGGATGTAGTCAATCTTCTAAATTATTCAGAATAACACAAAAAGGCACATTTATCCACAATACACTTTCGGATGTGGCAAAAAGTTAGTTATACACCTTGTAGAAAAGACTTTTCCAAACTCTGTGGGGTCTACTGAATGTTTTTGAATTTAAAGAGGATTTTTTTTCTTTCAGTCACAAACACTCCAGAAGTACAGTGAAAATCCCTTACTTCTCTGAGGAGTTTGCCAGAACTAAGTAATGTTTTAATTTCATTGAAAATTTCATTTTGCCAACAGAGCAATGTTACGTCATCAGAAGCAAAGAGGTCACCACGCTTCACATTCCCTCCTCTATAATTCCTACTGTATATGATGATACATAGGACACTCTCTTGTCCAGTTAGAACAGTTTAAAATCCTATAGACTGAGCAGCAAATAAAGGCCCTATCTGTAACTTTATGAGAAAGATTGCTTACCAGTAACCTAGATAATTTTGGTTTTACTTTATTTCTGCTCCTCGTATGTGATGTGAAGCTACATACTATTTAGATAGTTGAATCCTGTCATTTCATTCTGCCTAAGCAGTACTTTATATGATTGTGTACAATTTTTACCATCACATCACATGGTTACACAGATGTGTTTATATATAAAAAAATCCACTATTTTGTCCAGAACAGTAAGTCTTCTTCTCAATATCTTAAAGCCATTAGCTTACCTAGCATGTACTTTGGAAAAAAAAAAAAAAAAAGTGAATTATGGGTGTTGTGGTTTGACAGACATTTGCTCACTCACTCCACACCACCTACCCAGCGGCACAGCAAAGAGAATCACAAAAAATAAAAAGGTAAGAACTCATGGGCTGAGAGATAAAGATGGTTTAATAGGACAGAAAAGGAAGGGAAATACTACTACTACTTGAATATATAAAGCAAGTGATGCACAGTGCAGTTGGTCACCACACACTGACCAATCTCCAAGCAGCAACCTTCCAGTTTTATTGTTCAGCATGACATCATGTGTCATGCTGAACAATATGTCCCTTTGTCCATTTGAGCATCCCTTTGGACCATTTGGGTCAGCTACCCTGGTTCTATCTCCTCCCAGCTTCTGGTACACCCCCAGCCTCCTTGTTGGCAGGGCAGCATGAGAAGTAGTAAAGACCCTTACTTAGTGTAAGCACTGCTCAGCAACACCTGAAACACCTAAAATCATCATTATTCTCATCTTAAATCCAAAACACACCAGCTACTGGGAATAAAATTAATTATATGCCAGCTGAAACCAGAACAATACCCACAACTTACTCTATATCTTTTATGTCATTCTGCAGTTCTATATTTTCCAATACCTCCTCAATAATCACCACCACCTTTTTTTGTCCTTTCGTGACACACAGATATCATTCCCTTAGTCTATTAGACATCCTGAGACATCCCTCTAAAATGTCTGCTGAGTTCAGTTAGTTGGACTTTAGGCTCCATCGTATTATCTCAACCCTTTTTTCTGCCTTGCCTGAGAGCCAAAAGGGGCTATTGTTTTAACCCATCAGTCAGCTAAGCACCACACAACTGTTTGCTCACTCCCTCTAAACCCTGTAGGACTGGCAAGAGAATCAGGGGGGAAGGGGGAGAAATAAAAGAAAGAAAAAGTAAAAGCTTGAGGGTTGAGATAAAAACAGCTTCATAAGACAGAATAGGAAATGAAAATAATAATAATGACAAAAGAATATACAAAGCAAGTGATGCACAATGTAATTGTGCACCAGTAGACTGATGCCCAGCCATATACCAAGCAGCAGCCTACCCAGTTTAATTGTTCAGCATGGCATCATACATCATAAAGTATGGAATATCCCCTTGGCCAGTTTGGATCTGCATTTCTGGTTTTATGCACTCCTAGATTCCTGTCACTGGAAGGGAAACATGAGAAGCTGAAAAGTCCTTGAATTAGTGCTAGCACTGCTCTGCAACAACTAAACCTTCAGTGTGTTATTGTACTGGGTCTGGCTGGAATGTTAACTTTCCCGGCAGCAGCCCATTCAGTGCCGTACTCTGTACTTGTAGCTGGAACAGCAGTGTTATCACACCAGTGTTGTGTCTACTGCTGAGCAGCAGTGGCACAGCATTGGGCCTTTCTCTAACCCTCCTAGGGGGTGGGCAAAAAAGTGAGGAGAGAAACATCACTAGGGCAGCAGACCTAAACCAATCAAAGGGATATTCCATACCATGTGGTGTCACACTCAGCAATAAAAGGTGGAAACAGGAAGAAGAGGGGAGGGGTGGGCTCTCGTTGAGAAGACGTCGGTCCTCCTCTCGAACACCGGCTGCGTGCGTTGAGGCCTTGCTTCAAGGACGTGGTCAATCATCGCTCATTTGTGGGAAGTAAAGAGTAATTTCTTTCCTCTGCACTTCCATATCGCTTTCATTTATTTTGTTTGTTTGTTTTCCTCCCTTTTTCCCCTTTCCCTTTTATTTCCCCTTAGTTAAATTGTTTAGTTCATGGTAGTCTTTATTTAATTATTATAATTATTTCCCTTTAATTAAATTATCCTCATCTCAACCCGTGAGTTGTTCTTTGCTTTACTTCTCCCCCTCCTTATCTAAAGGAGGGGGAGTGAGAGAGCGGTTGTGGGGTTTAGCTGCCCAGCACGGTAAAACCACCACAGTTATTAGCATTATTCTCATCTTAAATCCAAAACACAGCACCATACCAGCTACTAGGAAGAAAATTAACTATTTCCCAGCTGAATCCAGGACAATGGGACAAACTAGATACTTTTTCTTTTTCCCTTGGAGTAGAAATACGACAGTTTTTCAAATCTAGCAATAGATTTATTTATTCACAAAGTTACAAACTAGGCTTTTCATGTATCACTAGATATTTAATTTATTGCCTTAGTGGAAAATCAGAAAAGGAAACATTGCTTCAGATGAAATCAAATGCAAATGGTGTAAATTATCATTTTTACAGAACAAGAACTAGAAAAACTACTTTGGATAAATTTTTCTACATGTATTTTTCTTGATTTTTAATCCTTTTGGTGTTATTCTTGAGTTTAACACTTTCAGAATTTAGTTCATTTGTTTTTAAAAGGTGTATAAAATTTCAAACTAAAGTTGTGTGCTACCAAAAACAAACAAACAAACAAACAAACAAAAAAGTAAGTAATTTAGCTATGTACTTTAGCAATGTCATATTTCAATCACCATGTCATTTGTTTGCTTGAGTCTCCTGGAAAATAATAATTTTTCACAGATTTTTGTCAAATTCACATGAGTATAAGAAAAATGATAACCAGTATGTTTTTGACAGGTATCAAAAATACTGTCTACAGTTATAAATTAATGAATTTTACCTAATATTTTCACCATTAATATTTCTAGTATTTATTATTAGTCTTTCTAATGTTTCATATAATACCAACTTCATATTAATTCTGGACTGACTATCCAGGTATATTTTACGGTAATCTTAAGAAATTAATCAGACCTACTCATCTTTATTTTAGACCCCTCTCACTTATTTCTCAATCTCTCAGAATTTCAACATATTTTGGCCTTGAACACATTGTATCATTTCAATATTTTTATGTTTTCTTTACTCTCTACTTATAATCATATTATTTGCTACAATTTGCCTTGGAAAGCAATTGTCCCCTTTCTTTTTATTTTAGGAATAGAGCTTCCTGTATCTCATTTAACTAAAAACTAAATATTCAGTTGTTTCAGAATGATAGATTTTAAAAATTAGTTGTTTTTTTTTTTTTTTTTTTTTTAATCTTCTCTTCAGCTGGCATCCATTGTTTTTGTATGAAAAGTAAAGTGTTTTCTAAATGACTTCCCATTATTCTCTTTATGAGGTAACTGCTTCATACATCTCAAGGTAATTTTCTTAGTTCAGAGTACTCCAAGTACTATGTCTCAACAATTACTCAAAGCAAGGAACTCTTACAGAGGTCTGACTATGAGTCCTCCTAAGAACAGTTCACCCTCTTATGAAATATGTTTGAGGTAGGTGAGATAAATATCCTCTTGAAGACTTGTTTTTTTTTTTTTTTTTTTTTTTTTTTTGTTGTTGTTGTTGTTTTGTTTTGTTTTGTTTTGTTTTCATTGACTGCACAAGCATCAATGTTTAGGGCTTGATACAATTGTTTACACTTTATCATGTATTCCCATTTGAAATCACCAGAAAGTATGCCATGTGGTCCCTTGCTACTCACATAGCTCATGTGTCATATTTTCAGTCTATTGCTGAGCAATACTGGCACAGTATCAGGACTCTTTCCAATGTCCTCCACTCCCCACCAAGAGGCAGCAGGCTAGGGGTGGGCAAGAGGTGGGGTGGGAATATCACTAGGGTAGATGACCTAAACCAACCAAAGGAACATTCCATACCTTATGATGTCACACTCAGAAAAAAAAAAAAAAAAAAAAAAAAAAAAAAAAAAGGCCCTGCTTCCCAGGAGGTAGCTGAACATCATTTGTTGATGGGAAGTAGAGTAATTTCTTTTCTCTCTGTGTGATTGCTCATGGCGTTTGCTTTTCTTTTTTTTTTTCTTCTTTTTTTTCTTTTTTTTTTCCTCTTTTTCATTTCAGTTAAAGTATCATTGTCTCAACCTGTGAGGATTTTTGTTTGTTTGTTTGTTTTTTCTTTTCTTTCCAACATATTCTCTTCTTCCCTTCTTCTTCTAAGAGGTTGTGGTGGAGTTGTTCAGCTGCCCAGCAAGGTAAAACAATCTGTGTCTTTGTTCAAACTCACTCAAACTTTGTTCAAACTCACTTAAATTATACACAATACACTCAAAAAATTTTCCAAAAAGTTTGTGTAAGACATCTCTTAAAAAGTAGCTTCCCATACTTCAAGTATTTGTTAAATACTATTGATACAAAGAATAGTTCAGTCTGTGTCAGAATTATGGGCATACTCTTTACATTCTTCTTCAAGAGACAGTTATTGATTAGAAGTGTTTATCTATTTATTTGTTTATTTTAAAATTGTACTTTTCCTAAACACTTAGCCAGAAAGTGATTTGAAACAAGGGAAAGAAATTGTTTGCTTTTTTTTTTTTTTTTTTTTTTTTTCCCAAATTTAATCAGAAATGCCATTGACTCAGTATGTCCATACCTTGAGGGAGGGACTGACTCACATCAGTTAGCAATAAGCCATTTGATTCCTTTAGAAGAAACATAAATAGTGTTCCCAAGTTTCCTTTGTCAGAAGAAGTTTCCCTGTGTTTGTTTTTTTTTTTGTTGTTATTTATTTATTTAGAAGGACATAAATATCATTTTATCACATATACTCTTTGAATCATATTGAATCATAAAACTGCATAACTTTCGTTTAAAACTTCACCTCTGAAAAAGAGATACTTCAGACAGTTGAATTATTAATATTCTAAGGTTATCCTATTAACATTGTAAGGTTATTCCAAGCCTGACAGTCACATAAAAAGGAAAATTCATGAGCAGGTTTTCCTGCTCTCATAGAAAAAACTGCCTTGGTGTTGGTAACATCCAAAGAGTTTTCACTGCCCCCCTTGCCAATCTGTACAAAGTTGTGATCTCTAGCAGCAAGAATAGGAGTGTGGTCAGCTCAGGTCAAAGAAGAGCTGGGGATGTAAGGGAATATGTTGGCTAACTGGTGCCAGCAGCTTTCAGGGCAAAGGGAGAAAGTGATTCCTTGTGATGTGAGTGCTTCTACTTCAGTCTCAAAGGAGTTTGTTAAGAAGGTAGTTTCTGAGGTCACATTGACAAGTTGCACAGACATATGAGAAGAGAAGGTGACAAAGTGGCCTTTTGGCCTGAAACACTCTCTACAGTGATGCACTGAAAGTTATTAAAATTATAAAAAGGTTTATTACTATTATTTTTTAATCTAATAAAACATTTCTGTAAAGCTTTTGCTATTGTTTAAAATGTTTCAATCTTTGGTAAAATGGTCTGAAAAGAAATAAATGTTTCAATTCGAAGGTTATGACTATACTGCTAATAAAAGAGAACAAGAGACCAATCCCTGCCCTGAGGCTCAGTGGCATTGATGGCTCACATTCCACCTGATTAAGGATAATACCTCTGTTGCAGATTTATCTTGGAGACAGCTAGCTGAAGCAATTCAGAGCTGACAATTCAACAGGGTGCACAATCAAGAATTTAAAGTAAGTGTTCAAGCTTACTCCCTAGCCATTTTTTATGTAGTGGTAAGGACTAGAACTGAGAGAACATTTTTTGAATTCCCTTCATCTTCTGTTACAGACAAATGAAGGAATTGAGATTCTATTGAGATCTCCTTTATAGTGTGCGCTCTCTCTCTCTCTCTCTCTCAGGGAGGGAGAGAAAAGAGGGGAGTAAATATTATAAAAATAGTAAAAATATAAGTTAAAAAAAAAATGATAATGGTAAATTTGTTTAACATTGTTTTAATGAAAAAGAAATAGAAATGTGAATTAAAATACTCTATTTAATTCTAAATTGTAAGAGAAAATGTTCTCAGTAATATTAGTAGATTATTCCCTTGAAAAGGGGGAAATATGGTCTTTAAAAAATTTCAGAATAAACTTTGTTCCCTCCTAATATATCTCTGTATTTATCAGGATTTTATATGAATTATAGACACAAACAGCTAAACAATCAGTTAATCACTTAGAAGGTTTTAAAATTGCATGTAAAAGCAACATGAAATAGTTTCTAAATCTTATACTTCTTTGCAGAGCAATCAATCTAGAATCAAGATCTCTCCCAAATCTTCTTGAATTTAAGGTAAACTAACTCACAAAAGAGGAAAATAAATACCTCTAGGAGCAAGATCAGTGTATATGATCTATACCTGGTTTCCTGTAAGACATAATCAAACAAAAAACATTTACAAATTTTACATCTGTTAAGATCTGAATTCTTACTTAATCCCAGAAAATAATTAGTTTGCTGTAAAACTAAGTGCTACATTCAAACTCATTCAAAACTAAGGCCAAGCTTCATCCGCTTTTATGACACGTCTATCTGTAGATTCAGCAGTAAAAGTTCCATTTGTGTATTTAGATATATATTGCTGTGTATCACAGGATAAGCTATTTTTTTTTACTCCAATTTGCTCCTTAAGCATTGCAGATCTAATGCAGGTAAGAAAAAGACAATAAATTTCTGATACAAAAACTTTATTCTTGATTACACTGATTATACCAGAAATAATGAATCTTTATTTCTTCATACTAAGGTAAAAATGCATATTGCTTTCCAAAAAGGAGAAATATTGTATGGGAGTTAGTGATAATAATTATAACAATGCAATTATTACAAAGCCTATGTTCAGAACAAAAACAATTTTTGATATTTTCATGGAAATAATTACAATGAGGTAATCTATTGTCATACAGTGACTTTGTTTTCAAATGATATTTTTTTTTTTTTTTTATGAAAGTAGACTTTTAGTTGATACAGGTAACTGTTGCTATAGTACATTGTCATATCACTTAATTCCATTTGCAAAGTTGTTAAAGAATAAATATGACAAAAATTCATTATCTCATTTCATGTAGTCACACACAGAGAAAAGTAAATTGGAAATAATTATTGAGTGATATTCCTTCTAGAGTGCCTTAATATACTTGGTGTAGCATATTCAAGACCTTTCTTCATGATCCGGGAAAAAAAATAATAAATAAGTACAATAATTACTAGTAAATATTCTAGGAAGTTAAAAAGTTAGAAATATTAAACAATAGCAAGAACTGGTAAGCTGCATAAACAATGTTTGGACTGTTTGACAAAGAGGATTATATGAATCATAGGTATTCGAGTATGATTTAATGGATCATAAACATAGCAGGAAAGAATGCAGTCACGTTCAACATTCAGTTCTGAAATATATTAAGACTAAGGAGAATTTTGAGATCACTGCAAAGAAACCTATGTCCCGACAAGGGGTAGAGGCTGCCCCCGTTGAACACATGCGGAACAGAGGGCCAGACTGTCCGCAAGAGACAAGGGTCTGGACCCTTGTCTCGGCTTGGAGCAGAAAGAGACGACTGCCCCCGACACCTACAGTGCCACCTACCCCCATGATGTTCCTGGGAAATGGATTTGAGGCTCTCAGGGAGGTTGTGGAAGAGGCTGAGGGTCTGGACAGTAGTCCAAACCCGGGAAGCAACCCCGAGAAGAGAGTCAAGATTGGGGGAAGTGCAGAACATAAGGATCAGAGCCGGATGGAGCACTGCATTGTAACCTGTGCCACAAAAAGAAGAGCAGAGAGTCCTGGTGACTGGGGACTCCTTGCTGAGGGGCACTGAGGCTCCCATTTGTTACCCAGATAACCTGTCCAGAGAGGTGTGCTGTCTTCCTGGGGCACATGTCAGAGATGCTAGGAAGGATCTGCCATGACTCATTAAACCAGAGGACTACTATCCTCTCGTAGTCATTCAGGTTGGATCCCAGGAAGCCTCTATCAGAAAAATTAAGAATATTAAAAAGGACTTTGCATCCCTGGGGAGGATGTTGAGGGGATCGGGGGTGCAGGTAGTGTTCTCCTCTGTCCTCCCGCTGGGTAACTGGGACCCAGAAAGAAGGAGGAGAAGGGGACAGGTAAATGACTGGCTGAGGGGGTGGTGTCTGGACCAGAGATTTAGGTATTTTGATCTTGGGCCATCCTTTGAGAGGCCGGGTATGTGGGCTACGGACAGACACCAACTGAGCAAGTGGGGCGCAAGTGTGTTGGGGAGCAAGCTCTCTGGGCTGATTACCAGGGCTTTAAACTAGGCTTGATGGGGGAAGGGAGGGGAGCTAAAGGTGACAGAGAAGGGCTGGGGGAAGTCGTCACTGCTGTCACTGCTGAAGACAGGGAAAAACTTCTGAGCTCTCCTGTAGGATTGTCTGAGGGCTCCTCAGAGAAGGTAGCGTTCCCAATACCCCATCCAGTATCTTCTTCTTGCATTCCCCCAGGGGTAGCTGCACCTGCTGCTTCCCTAAAGGGCCTGTACACCAGTACACGGAGCATAGGAAATAAACAGGATGAGCTCAAGATCTGTGTTCAGTCGCAGGGCCACAATCTCATTGCAATCACTGAGACGTGGTGGGACAGCTTGCATGACTGGAACGCAGTCATGGAGGGCCATGTCCTCTTTAGGAAAGACAGACTGGGGAAGTGAGGGGGTGGGGTTGCCCTTTATGTGGGGGGAGCAGTTAGAGTGTACCCAGCTCCAACTGGGGGAGGGTGAGGGACAAGTGGAGAGCTTGTGGGTAAGAATTAAGGGGTGGGCTGGTATGGGAGACATGGTAGTAAGGGTCTACAACAGGTCTCCAGATCAGGAGGAGGAAGTCGAGGAGGCCTTCTATGAGCAGCTGCTAGTAGCCTCACAATCACGAGCGCTGGTCCTCATGGGGGACTTCAATTACCCAGACATCTGCTGGGTAAGCAACTTGGCCAGGCACGAGCAGTCCAAACAGTTCCTACAATGCGTTGAGGACAATTTTATGACACAGGTGGTGGAGGAGCCGACAAGGCGGGGGGTGTTACTGGACCTAGTTCGTACCAAAAGGGATGGGCTTGTTAGGGATGTGAAGGTTGGGGGCAGCTTGGGATGCAGCAACCATAAGATGGTGAAGTTCCACATGGAACCAGGCAAAGGAAGTAAGGCTAAAAGCAGGATTTCTACCCTGGACATCCGAAGAGCCAACTTCGACCTCTTCCGGGACCTGCTTGGGAGTATTTCATGGGATAGGTTGCTAGAAGGCAAGGGTGCTTGTGAGAGCTGGGCTACATTTAAGCAGCACTTCTTCCATGCTCAGGATTGGTTCATGCCAATCTGTGTCCAGTTCTGGGCTCCCCGGTACAAAAAAGACAGGGATCTCCTGGAAAGAGTCCAGCAGAGGGCCACAAAGATGATACAGGGCCTGGAGCATCTTCCCTATGAAGAAAGGCTGAGAGACCAGGGTCTGTTCAGCCTTGAGAAAAGAAGACTGAGAGGGGATCTCCTCAGTGTATATAAATATCTGAGGGGTGGAGGATAGAAGGATGTAGCTAACGTCTTCTCAGCGGTTTGTGGGGATAGGACAAGGAGCAATGGCTGCAAGTTAGAGAAAAGGAAGTTCCGCACTGACATGCGAAAGAACTTCTTCACCATGAGGGTGATGGAGCGTTGGAACGGGCTGCCTAAGGAGGTTGTAGAGTCTCCTCTGGAGATATTCAAAGCCTGTCTGGATGCCTACCTGTGCAGCCTGCTCTGAGGAACCTGCTTTGGCAGGGAGGGTGGACCCGATGATCTTTCAAGGTCCCTTCCAACCCCTGCAATTCTGTGATTCTGTGAAACACAGTAGCTAGTCATATGAGATCCCCATGCAAAGTTGTATCCAAGGGAATAACATCACCTTTATACATTGTGAAATCTAAAGAGATGTAGGATACCAGAAGTTTTTACACCTGTACATGGTATTCATGAAAACAGCACAAAACTCTAGAGGTTTCTACTGTGGTATTTATTTTTATTTTATTTGTAATGATATTGGATTTTTTAAATTATATTTAGAAAGATCAGAGAGATTCAGAACTACCTAAATAACAGGAATGAGTGGAGCACAGCGAGGCATGTGGGCCATGCAGGAAGGCATTATCTTCAAGGGAAGAAAGAAAGATCAGAGGAAAATACAAGTGGGTTAACCCCACCATATGACTAAGAGCACAGTCCAAACGTTTCTTAAACTCTGACAGGTTTGGTGAAGTGACTACTTCCTTGGGGAGCCTGTTCCAGTGTGCAACAGCACTCTCTGTGAAGAACCTCTTCCTGATGTCCAGCCTGAACCTTCCTTGTCACAGCCTGACACCATTCCCACGGGTCCTACCACTGGTCACTAAAGAGAATAGATATGCACCTGCCCCTCCACTCCCCCTTGTGAGGAAGCTGTAGACTGCAATGAGCTCTCCCCTCAGCCTTCTCTTCTCCAGGCTGAACAGGCCCAGTGACCTCAGCTGCTCCTCATATGCCTTCCCCTCTAGGCCCTTCACCATCTTCGTCACCCTCCTCCGGACACTCTCCAATAGTTTAATGTCTTTGTACTGAGGTGCCCAGAACTGCACGCAGTACTTGAGGTGAGGCCACACCAGCGCAGAGTAGAGCAGGACAATCACCTCCCTCGACCAACTAGCAACGCTGTGCTTGATGCACCCCAGGATACAGTTGGCCCTCCTGGCTGCCAGGGCACACTGCTGGCTCATATTCAACTTGCTGTCAACCACAACCTCCAGATCCCTCTCTGCGGTGCTGCTCTCCAGCATCTCATTGCCCAGTCTGTACGTATAGCCAGGGTTGCCCCATTCCAGGTGCAGGGGCAATAGATTGCACCCTTAGCAAACTTAATGATACAAAACTGGGATGATTGCTTGAAAGATCAGATGGTTGTGCTGCCATTTAGAGGGACCTTGACAGGTTGGAGAACTGGGCTGACAGAAATCTCATTCAGTTCAACAATGGGAAATGCAAAATCCTACATCTGGGAAGGAACAGCCCCATACACCAATATATGTGAGAGACCAACAACCTGATAAGCAACTTCAAAGAGAAGGATTTCAAGGTCCGGGTGGACAACCAGCTGCTCATGAGAGCGATACACCTTTGCAGTGAAAAAACAGAACAGTATCATGGTCTTAAAAAGAACATTGTAAGGAGGTTAAGGAAAGTGATCCTTCCTCACTACTCAGCATTGGTGAAGCCATACCTGGAATACTGTTTGCAGTTCTGGGCTCAACAATACAAGAGAGTCATGGGCATACTGCAGAAAGTCCCATAAGAATGGCCATAAGAACGATGAAGGGACTGGAGCATCATATATAAGGAAAGGCTGAGACAGCTGGGATTCCTGAGCCTGAAACAGAGAAGATTAAGGGGAGATCTTATGGTAGAATAGAATCATAGAATGACAGAATGCCTTGGGTTGGAAGGGACCTTAAAGATCATCTGGTTCAC
The DNA here is from genome assembly GCF_964035555.1 of Netta rufina. Lineage (NCBI taxonomy): Eukaryota > Metazoa > Chordata > Aves > Anseriformes > Anatidae > Netta > Netta rufina. Next base: position 41,511,367 of record NC_140123.1, on the reverse strand, counting down.
AACCCCCTGCCATGGGCAGGGATGCCACACAGTAGATCAAGCTGTCTAGGGCCTCATATAACCTGGTCTTGAACACCTCCAGGGATGGGTCATTCTTGAAAGGCCACAAAGAAGTCTACCAAAGGTGTTTTCTTCTATAGGCTGAAAAAGAATTTCCTCCTAATACTTAATCTATATCTACCCTCTTTTAGTTTTAAACTATTCCCTTTTGTCCTATCTTTGTCCATGAAAAAGTTGTTATCTATCCTTTCTTGATAAGCTGCCTTTAAGTATTGAAAGGCTACAATGAGGTCTCACCAGAGCCTTCTCTTCTTCAGGCTGAACATCTTTCAGACTTTCTTCACAGGAGACATATTCCATCCCTATGATCATCTTTGTGGTCCTCCTCTGGACCCACTCTAACAGGTCCACATATTTCCTGTACTGGGAACCCAAGACCTGGATGCAATACTCCAGGTGGGGTCTCATGAGGGCAGAGTAGAGGAGAACAATCACAGAATCACAGAATCACAGAATTGCAGGGGTTGGAAGGGACCTCGAAAGATCATTGGGTCCAACCCCCCTGCCAAAGCAGGTTCCTCAGAGCAGGCTGCCCAGGTAGGCATCCAGACAGGCTTTGAAAATCTCCAGAGAAGGAGACTCCACAACCTCCTTAGGCAGCCTGTTACAGTGCTCCGTGACCCACATTGTGAAGAAGTTCTTTCGCATGTTGGTATTTCCATGGTTGGAATTTCCTGTGCTCCACTTTGTGGCTGTTACCCCTTGTCCTATCCCCACAAACCACTGAAAAGAGGATGGCCAAATCCCTCTGTCTCCCACACTTCAGGTATCCATAAACATTGATAAGATCTCCTCTCAGTCTGCTTTTCTCAAGGCTGAACAGACCCTGGTCTCTCAGCCTTTCTTCATAGGGAAGATGCTCCAGGCCCCATATCATCTTTGTGGCCCTCTGCTGGACTCTTTCCAGGAGATCCCTGTCTTTTTTTGTACCGGGGAGCCCAGAACTGGACACAGTACTCCAGGTGAGGCTTGATCAGGGCAGAGTAGAGGGGGAGGATCACCTCCCTTGACTTTCCTTTTAATGCACGCCAGGATCCCATTAGCCTCTTGGCCACAAGGGCACACTGCTGGCTCACGATCAACCCGTCGTCCACCAGGACCCCCAGGTCCTTCTCCTCAGAGCTCCTCTCCAGCAGGTCGTCCCCCAGCGTGTACTGATACTTTGGGTTGTTTATTCCCAGGTGCAGGACTCTACACTTGCTCTTATTAAATCTCATTTGGTTTCTTCCTGCACATCTCTCCAGCCGGTCCAGGTCTTGCTGAATAGCAGCACAGCCTTCTGGTGTGTCAGCCACTTCTCCCAGCTTTGTGTTATCAGTGTACTTACTGAGGGCAGACACTAGTCCCTCATTAAGGTTGTTGTCGTGGTTTAACCCGGCCGGCAGCTAAACACCACACAGCCGTTCGCTCGCCCTCCCCCCTCCCTCTCTGGGACGGGGGAGAGAAATGAAAAGTGAAGCCCGTGAGTTGAGAAAAAGACAGTTTCATAAGACAGGAAAATAATAATAACAATAATAACAATAACAATAATAATAATAATAATAATACAATGATGATAATAGTACTACTACTAATAATGTGTACAAACAAGTGATGCGCAATTGCTCACCACACGCTGACCGATGCCCAGTCTAACCCAGAGCAGTCTGGCCCCCTTCTCCCGGCTAGCCACCCCTATATATTGTTTAGCATGACATCAGATGGTATGGAATACCCCTTTGGCTAGTTTGGGTCAGCTGTCCTGGGTCTGTCCCCTCCCAGCTTTTGCTGCACTCCCAGCCTGCCCGTTGGCAGGACAGAGCAAGTAGCTGAGATGTCCTTGGCTCAGTATAAGCACTGCTCTGCAACAATTAAAACATCTGGGTGTTATCAGCACTCTTCTCACCCTAAGCCAAAACATAGCATTCTACCAGCTACTAGGAAGAAAATTAACTCTGTTCTAACTGAAACCAGGACAGTCATCGATGAAGATGTTGGACAAGACCAGACCCAGCACCGACCCCTAGGGAATACCGCTAGTCACAGACCTCCAGCCAGACTCTGAGCCGCCGATCACCACCCTCTGAGCTCGGCCAGTAAGCCAGTTCTCAACCCACCTTGCCATCCACTCATCTATCCCACGCTTTCTCAGCTTTGCTAGCAGGATATCATGGGAGACAGTATCAAAAGCCTTGCTAAAGTCAAGGTAGATGACATCCACCACTCTTCCCCCATCTACCCAGCTGGTGATGCCATCACAGAAGGCAACAAGGTTGGTCGAGCACAACTTCCCCTTGGTGAATCCATGCTCACTACTCCTCATAACCTTCTTCTCTTCCAATTGCTTGCAGATGGCATCCAGAACAAGCTGCTCCAATACCTTTCCAGGGACAGAGGTGAGACTGACTGGCCTGTAGTTTCCCGGATCCTCCTTCTTGCCCTTCTTGAAGACCGGAGTGACATTGGCTATCCTCCAGTCTTCAGGCACCTCTCTTGTTCTCTGGGACCTTTCAAAGATGATAGAGATCAGTTCAGTGATCACTTCTGCCAACTCCCTTAGCACCCATGGATGCATCCCAGCAGGACCTATGGATTTGTGTGCACTGAGCCCACTCAGACACTCCCAAACCACTCTCTCATCAACCAGGGGGGAACCCTCCATATCCCAGACCCTTTCCCTTCCCTCCAGTGTTGAGGAGTCCAGGCGCTGTCCTTGAAGCAAAGACTGAAGCAAAGAAAGCATTCAGTACCTCTGCCTCCCATTACCAGGACACGCCCCTTGTTCAGCAAGGGACCCACATTATGCTTAGTCTTCCTTTTACTGTTTACATACTTTTCAAAAAACAAACAAACAAACAAACAAACAAAAAACTTCTTATTATTCTTTATCTTGCTGAACCTGTTTAGGTTCACATGGTCCCACTTCTCAGGCTTGTCCAGGCTCCTTTGGATGGCACCTCTTCCTTCTGTTGTGTTAACTGCACAACAAAATTTTATATTATTGGGCAAAAAGTTATCCAGATTGCACTCTAGGAGCCTTCTGGTTTGCTTACATCCTGCTCTGTACCTTATTTTCCAGCAGACATCCTGGTTGAAGTCCCCCATCATGATGAGAGTGTGCTTCTTGTAGTTGAAACAATAAAGCCTCTTCAACATGCTCCTCTTCTTCAGGTGTCCTGTAGTAGAGTCCACCCAAAAAGTGTCCTTTATTGGTCCAGGTCTTAACTTCTACCCTCAAGCTCTCAGCTCGTCCACGTCTATTTCTCAGATGCATCAATCTCTTCCCTAACATAGAGGATAACACCCTACGCCTCCTTCCCTGACTGTCTCTTCTAAAAAGCCTGTAGCCCTCTACTCAAGTACTCTCTTTATGTTATGTCTCACCATGTTTCAGTGATAGAAATTAGGTCACAATTTTCTAATTGCACTGTGGTTTCCAGTTCCTCCTCTTCTTTCTCATACTGTGTGCAGTGCTGTAGAAGCACTTCAGCTGGCCTATCAGTCACATCACTTTTTCAGAATAACCCTTCCGGATTGCTCTGGGATAGTTCTCAAGTATTTCCATGTTGTCTCCAAAAGTGACAAAGCTCCCAGGTTCACTTCCATCACTAAGAGGTACATCTCCATCCCCTGCTGTTTTAATACTTTAAAGCTCTACTAATAAATTCAGACAACTTACTGTCCAGAACACTCTTGCCCCACTGGTCAGGTAAGACCCATCTCACGTCAGTATGCTCAGTCTCTCAGATCTGAGATCATAGAAGCCCAAACCTTGAGCATGGCACCAGCCATGCAGCCAATAGTTCACTTGGTCCATTCATCTTCTTCTTGGGTTCCAGTCACCAACTGGGAGGACAGAAGAAAACACTACTTGACCTCCTGATCCTTTCAGCAGCTTTTTAAGGGATATAAAGACCCTTTTGACATTTCAGAGTCTCTTTGTTATAGCCTCATTTGACCCTACATGAGAGAGTGGGAATGTGTGGTAGTCTTCTGAACCCAGAAGGCTTGGTAGCCTCTTTGTAATATCATGAATGTGGGCCCTAGGCAGGCAGCAAACCTCTGGAGAAATTATCTGGACAGCAAATAGGTGCTTCAATGACTCTCATTGAGGAGCTTCCAATTCCTAATACTCTTTGCACCTTTTTTGTGGCACTGTTTCTGATCCAGGTAGCTGACTGGGCCATCTTTGTATGGTTGCCCTTTCCTAGATTTTCTCTTTTACTCATATACTCTCCTTTTTCCAGCCCTAGAACATTGTGTCTGTTGTGTAGAGGCACTTCAGGGGCAAGAGGGAGACTCCTCCTTCTGCTTTGTGCAAAGACAAGTGTCCAGTTAGTTAGTCTCCCTTGTCTTGTGAGTCAGTCAAGATTGTTGGTTAAGGGTTGGAAGCTAACTTGTGTTCTCCTTGCCAGGATTTAAGGAAGGAATCAATGTGCATAAACCCGATGGAAGGAAATGTAGAGAGAAACAGGCTTTTTTTTTTTTTTTTTTTTTTTTTTTCTCAGTAGTGCCCAGTGACAGGACAAGGTACAGCAGGCAAAAATTAAAATACATGAAATTCCATCTGAACACAATGGAATTTTTTTAAGGAAACAAACAAACAAAAATAACCTGTGAGGGTGAATGTAACAGGTTTCCCAGAGAGGTTGTGAAGTCTGCATATGTGGAGTTGCTCAAAACCCAACTGGACATGATCCTGGACAACTGACTAGCTGAACTTCTTGAGTAGCACACTTGAACAAGATGATCGTATGAGGTGCCTTTCAACCTTAACTATTCTTTGATTCTGTGATTGAGTGAGTGTAGAACTGGAAATCTACTTTGGTAAGATGTTGGATTTTTTCATCTTTTCCACAAAAATATATAGTCTGTAGACATCTATTTGAAAATTATAATAAGGTTAATACTTTATTAATTCATCAGTTACACAAAATTTTAAGGTTAATAGCTTAAGCAAGGTAAATTCAGTTCAGAAATACAGGTCAAATTTTAGCAGTTTGAGTAATGATGTATTAGAATAACTTGGTTTGAACTTGAAGTTCAAATGGCTATTTTCCATAACCAATATAAAAAAATAAATAAATCAGAAGTTATACTTCTATAGCAGATATTGTGATATTTTTCCACCTATATATTGTGAGGTAAATATATTGGTCATTACTTATCTAAAATTCTGTTGCTTAACATGTAGATCTAATCTATATATAAGTCTTTGTGGCTGTAGAGATAGGAGGTTTAGAGGGAAACATTCAGAACTAAACAGCATGTCTTCAGTGCTGAGGTCAACTCTTTAGCACCTCTTACACGAACATTCCCTTCTATAACTGTACGTTTTCTTCATATGGTGCCATGTTCTGGATTTAGGATAACAGTAAAGCTGATAACACACTGATGGTGTAGTTGCAGAGCAGTGCTTACACAGAGCCAACGACTTGTCAGCTCCTCACACTGCCCTGCCAGCAAGGAGACTGGGGATGCACAAAGAGCTGGGAGGGAACACAGCCAACACCGCTGACCCAAACTGGCCAAAGGAATGTTCCATAACATATGATATCATGTTGGATAATAAAAAATGGGAAGGTTGGCTGGGAGGGGGGGGGGGAAGGGGAGGGAGGGGGGACCACTGCTTGGGGACTGGCTAGGCATCCATTGGTAGATGGCAAGCAATGACATTGTGCACCACTTTATATATTATATATATATAATTATCATTATTATTATTTTCCCTTCTGTTTCTATCTCATTAAACTTTCTTTATCTCAACCAACAGGTCTTTATTATTTTGGCTTATGATTCTCTCCCCCATCCCACTGGGTGGGAGAGAAGGAGCAAAAGGCTGCAAGGTGCCTAGCTGCCTGCCAGGTTAAACCAAAACAGGGTTCCAGAAAAATAGAACTTCTCTGGAAGGTAGAGGGTAAAATTAAAATAAAATAAAATAAAATAAAATAAAATAAAATAAAATAAAATAAAATAAAATAAAATAAAATAAAATAAATAAAAAAAAAAAAAAAAAAAAAAAAAAACAAATAATAGAAGAAGGAATAACTGCACTCTGACAGATAATGAAAATAGAGTCCCTAAATCTTCTTGCCAAGTATCAATACAAGATATTGTGCTAAAAGAATGATCTGTCACTTTTAAATATTTGCCTCGGCCATTTATTTCCACAGCTGAATATCACAGGTAACATTGTAGTGCTCACTATATTGCACTCCTGTAATCTGGAGAAGTAAGAAAGAATTTGAACTTAGTAATTATTAGTAAATATTAGTAATATTTAAATGAAATACTTTCTATAATTTTAATTCAAATTTATAAGCTTAACTTTTGTTAGTTTTGCTTCTGCCTGTCCCATGTAAAGTAGAAATAAACTGTGATTAGTGATCCTCTTTGTTCCTTTACAAACTTCTTCATTTTAGAAGGATGAGTCCTTGCACCTTAGAAACATTGAATA